>NW_015542345.1:1674399-1674745 GCF_001515605.1 Sinocyclocheilus anshuiensis
TGGAACAAAAAGTGTTGAACTTGAAAATTGTTTATGCGCGAGTGCACTTGCTAAATGAAGGCGGATTGTACAAAATTGATAAAAAAATTAAAATAATAAAAAAAAAAGTTACGCGAGAGAGATCTGAGCGGCAGCGCAGATCGCGCATCTCATAAGTGAGTGGGAATTTACCGAACGTGGCACTTGCGTGAGTTAACAGTGTATGCAATACCCGCAACCTCACACCACATCGTTCTGCTCCTGACTACTCTACTGAGAGAAGAAGACTGAACGAGTTCAGCGCGCTCTTTGAGAGCTCTTCGTGTTGGTGGTACGGCGCATCAGCGGTGGTGGTTTTCCCGTGGCG
>NW_015542345.1:1674755-1678256 GCF_001515605.1 Sinocyclocheilus anshuiensis
TACGGCTCTGAAAGCTGAATAAATAAGTTTTCCATTGATGTGTGGTTTGTTAGGATAGGACAATATTTGGCCGAGAGACAACTATTTGAAAATTTGGAATCTGAGGGTGCAAAAAAAATAAACATATTAAGAAAATCGCCTTTAAAGTTGTCCAAATTAAGTTCTTAGCAATGCATATTACTAACCAGAAATTAAGTTTTGATATATTTACGGTAGGACATTTTAAGACTGGTTTTGTGGTCCAGGGTCACATATAGTATGAATATCAAAGGGTCGGCACAGGTAAACACGTGTGTATAACAGGGCGAAGGAAACTACATCTAGCCACGGCTGACTCACAGTGTATAATTTGATATGACAAAGTTCAGCGTTCCTGGAGGGGGAGATTAAAAACACATCAGTGAATGTAGCCCCTTGGAAATGAATTGATTATGACAGAAAGCCTTGATGAATAATAAATTTGGACATTATCCTTGGAAATAATGCCTAAGGTGACCAGCGTACTGGTAAGAGGTCCATGACAGTGAGAAAAGGAAAATGCAAACACAAGGCCAACAGTTTTTTTTTTTTTCTGCTTTTTGCAAGAAGTACAAATACATATGATTATTTATGTGCTATGAAAACTGACTACACAATTTCTGCTGAATTTTTACCGATGAGCAAAGGCTAATTGTGAAGAATGTTTGAATTTCAATAACGTAACATATTTGGTCATAATTGAACAAAATCTTATATCACAGAAGAAGTTAGTATAATTCTGCAAGTGTTATCGTTACACCAGAAGGTAGTGACAAGTGACTGTAAAATCAAAGAAACATTCATTGTAGCAATTCATTCAGAGCTGATTCACTGATTCAAGACTGTATTTATGACTAAGGGCCCTATCATACACCCGGAGCAATGTGGCGCCAGGCGCGACGCAAGTGTTTTTTGCTAGTTTCAGCCCGACGCAGTTATCATTTTCACATCCTGAGCCACGTTGTTTAAATAGCAAATGCATTTGCGCCCATTTGTGCACCCATGGGCGTGCTGGTCTGAATACGAGGTGTGTTCAGGCGCATTGTTGGTGCGTTGCTATTTCAAGCAAATGAAATAGTCTGCGCCATTGACCAACTAAAACCTGGTTTAAAGTCAATGGTGTAGTATTTTTGTATTTTTGTTATTTAAAGATTGTGCTAGTAATATGCACCTATAGGCGGGTCCACAGCGCGCGTACACTGCTTATTACACACACAGGGATGCGCAGCAGCACACAGACACGTGTCACACAGCCTCTGGCTTGCTTAGTTGGGGACACTTCATTTCCAGCGATACCGTTGACTTGATTGCAAAGATACTATTTAAACTGAGCTGGATGTTGACATCACTGAATTCAATGATGAACTGTCTTTAACTGAAAAATTTGTGTTTACTATTGTCATTTTGCATTATTGACACTATTTTCCTAATTAATGCTGTTCAGTTGCTTTGACACAATCTGTATTGTTAAAAGCGCTATATAAATAAAGGTGACTTGACTTGACTTGACAGACATGCCAAATATAAAAAAATTAAAGGATTACAATGTAAAAAAATATTATTGTGTAGGCTACATAAATATAAAAATGCCTACATGCCATAATGGATAGTCATTGCATGTATCAGAATTAGCTGTTTGCTTGTGCATGAGCAGCTCCGTTTTCTCTCTGGAGACTCGTTCATTTCCGCTGTATAAATAGCGAATCCGCCGTGGCGCGAGCGCAACTGGCTCTTAAAGGGAATGGGAGATGAGACTCTGATTGGTTTATTGCAGGTTATGCCCAAAACACACCCATTACTCATTAATAGAATAGGGACAACCCTTTTAGACCATGCGCCGGGCGTGCCGGCCGTTTTTCCTGTTTTGCTTTTTAAACTAGCAAAAGTGGATTTTGACACGCCCTAAGTGCACCTGCGCCTTGCTAAAATAAGGCCCTGAGTCACTGAATCATTTACTCAACCACTTTGTTAAAAAATGGGTTCATTCAGCAACAAAACAAATGACTGACTGTACGAGTGATTCACACAGTTGTTCAGTCGATTTATTCAAAACATGATTCATTCAGGACCAAAAAAGGGACTGTATTTATGAATAAATCAAAGAATCATTCACTGAAGCCATTTGTTCAGAAACACTGATTCATTCAGGACTGAAATAAGTGAAATACCTTTTTATAAGCATGCCACTGAATTATTCACTCAAATGATTTGTTCACTTATTCTTTCAGAGATACAACTTTCAGAGAAGTGTAACGCCTGTGGTATAACTACTTAGAAATATTGCTTAAAATGTTACACAATATTATCTTTTTGTTCATTGAACTATATAAAAAGCAATATTACACTAGCAGTCGTGTTTTTAGGGGAAATCAACCAATGAATTGCTTACTCATAGTTCTCTCTGGGATGTTAACATTGAAATTCCAAACTTCGGCTTTAAGAGATTAAAGTTACTGCTCTCAAATTGATGATGCCCGGAAAAGGCTTAAAATAGCTTAAGATAGGACAAAGTAGTTCATTAGAATGAGAACAACTTACAGCACTTCTTTACTCTGAGTAGCATCTGAAGATGAAAGACCTAGGCTTGTCATCTCAATGACCCAACAACTTGCTTTTCAATTTGCCTTTCTGTGCCAAATGGAGTTGATTCCAGCTCAGATTCCAGATGAATTGCCCCGCTGTCTCTCCCTCTTTCGTGTTTTTTTTTTCTGCTTCTCCCTGACCCTGAAGATTCATGAGTGATGTGAGCGAGCTGGATCACTCCATTTATAACAGAGACACAGCCTGACTTACTGATTTATGAACAGTCATGTTCTCACAGGAATCCATTAACTGCAAGGGTCATGGGGGCTTTGAGACAGATAAATACGTAAATGAAGGGAAGGCCTGTCGCAGCCCAATGGAAGGTGGGAGAGGGAACGTATAAAATTGTTTTTATGAGATCACGACATGATGTTGAATCATATCACATCACAAACCATGTGCAAAGTGGATGTCTACAACAGCCCTGCGTCAGTCCAGCTATACAGTAGTTTTGAATGCTACTTTTTCTTTCAATTAAATTTTTTTATTTGAAGTGAGTAGGGCTGGGTAAAAAATATAGATATCTCGATATTAATCGATTCTCATTTTTACGGAACGATATCGTTCAAACAATAAATGCCATTTTGGCGCTGTTTAATGTGGAGTGACCGATCGCTGTAGGGCCTTGATCAACAGACGCAGCAGCACGAGGCGCACGTGAAGTGATCATCTCCTCCACATTAATACCAGTTTCAGCACAAAATAAAAAACATCCGAAGGTATGTTAAAAGAAAGAGTACAACTTTACAATCCGTATCCTGTCTCATGTAATCGCTCAATCAGTGTTTCAGCCGCGCAAAGACACCAATATAACGGCTTGTAAACAATGTCACCTAACGTCACATTTATCTCAGAAAAACATATTCGGTGTCCATAAACTCATTAGTCAGATAAAAAAAA
>NW_015542345.1:1678446-1689140 GCF_001515605.1 Sinocyclocheilus anshuiensis
AAAAAATGTAAAATAAAAAGAGGAAAATTTTTTAAAAAAAAAACCCCGAAAAAAAAAAAAAAAAAAATTGAAATATTATTATGTAATTGTAACTTTATTATTTTAACTTTTATTTTAACTTCATTATTTTATCTTAACTTCATTAAGTGTAATTTTAACAAATCAGTCAATTTTAACCTTCAATATTATAGTAATGCAGTACCAACTGACTCTCATGTATATTTTACAGCATTAGTTGAGAGATTTTTTTCCTTGAGAAAATTTGGCATGTACTGTACCTGATATATATCCAAAATAATCGATATTTAATCGAATCAAATCGAATTGGTAATTGAATCAAATCGCAAGCTTGTGAATGAGAATCGAATCGAATCGTGAAATTTGTGACAAAACCCAGCCCTAGAAGTAAGTATTTCTACAAGATATACAAGACTTTGAAAATATGCTATGGTCAAGCTCAGGTACTTAAATTATTCACACAAAGACAATAATTTGATTTGCTATTTATTTCATTTAATCTTACTGTTTTTCTGTCAGTTTACAGTATCTAACCAAATGAAATATTTTAAAGTCAAACAAGTCATACCACAAAATATTAGAGAATTCATCAAATTCATTGCTAATACTTACTGATGTTTGTTGTTTTCTAAATGATGTCATTAAATAACCTTTTTGTTACAAGGGATATTACATCAACACAACCAGGGCCGTATTAACCATTGGGCTAGGCGGGGCTGAAGCCCCGGGGCCCGAGCAAGGACGGGGCCCGTGATTGGCTGTGGGGTAAATTAACTGGCGCGCCGATCGCGTCATAGCCCCGGGGCCCAGTGCAGTCTTAATGCGGCCCTGAACACAACAGATCATTTCGTTCACATTCAATGTTATTACAAGCATGAAGACAAAAGTATTGACAGTTTTGTAAACTTTATAATTCTGAATGGCAAATTCTCTATTCATGAATGCCAAATATCTCTTTGTCTCTATTTAATACATTTATTATTATTATTATTACCCTGTCCTTTGAGTTCATGTTTTTTATTTATTGTTTTTTATTTAATGCTGTTTATTTTATTTAAATAAATAAATAATTCAAAAATAATAGCACACACACACAAAAACCTATTAACTGGTTTATATATTGGTAATAGCAGATGTCAAAGTGGAAAATGTCATAGTCTGCTCAGACCTGAATATGAAATTATCAACTTCATCCTATTGAAATTGAAGTTCATTCTATTCCATTCATGCCACAAAATGTAATATAATCTCTTCTTTTCTGAGACTGAGTTTAATATTTTGCCCAGTATAATGCGTCACATGAAATGCATGATGTAAAAATGACCTCCTAACCTGAGCACTCAAATGTATGTGTGTGTGTGTGTTTGCATTACTGTGCAACACTACCTACCTACTGCATCTCGGAAGAAATACCATTTATATGAAGTAGTGGATGCATTGGATCTCGTCATTTTTGCTAACCCTTAATTATATGTTCTTTATGTCAAGGGATATGGGATTCATCTTTTGCCCATTTTTTGGAATAAACTGCAACACTGCTCAGGGGTCTTTTCATCGGAAGAGCACGACAGGGTCAGTCCCACAACTCCCCTCTGAAATGTGTTGCAATTTAAATGCTTTGGCAGGTACAAGCGCTCTGTGACAGAGGAAGGCTATTACAATAAGTCTGTGATTCATTTCGTAGCTAAGAGGAGACAGCTTTGTGGGTTACCCTCACACGCGATCCTTTTCAGTCAAGATCAACTCCCCTGAAAATACGCTGGGAACCTTACCATCTGCTCATGCAAACTCGGTTCCCAGGTGAAAAAGAAATATATTTAAATTGTGCTTTTTCAGACATACTATATTTAAATTATACTATATTAGCATTACACTACTAGTATATTATAAAGCTGCTGTTTTCAGTATATACACACACGTACACACTTTGATATCTAGAAAATGTTAATGTATTATATATTGTGTACATTACAAATATTCATAAAGTACACTAAAAAAGGACAGCAGCATATATACTTTGGTGATTTCAAGTATATTTTTAATACATTTAATACTACGTCTTTTTCACCTGGGTTATATATGGTTACAACTCTATCTTCTGTCTTTAAGGTGGACCTGTGTGAATGGTGTTAGTGTCTGGTTGTGAATAACACAGATTGAAGACATGGAAGGACAATGTGGAAATAAAAAAGATAAAACACCTCTTATTATTTGCCCAGCGGGAGGTAATCGAGCCTGAACGGCCTTGTGTGCATAAATTCACACACAGCAGTAATATCCAGCAATGAGAGAAGTAATGTATCTCTAAATGATCAGATGTCAAGCGGGTTTTCCTCACTTTTCTGACAGGAGAGCTATAACAACGTTTCTCCTGCTGTTTTTTTCTCTTGTACTTCACGTTTTCATGATTATCAGAGATAATCAAAGCAGTTATCCCAACTTAACGTTTTGGCATATGCAGTTCATTACCTTCAAAAACAGTGGAATTAAAAGCTAAACTAATTACAATCAACTGAATACACCTAGCATTTCTGTGTTTACTTTAAGTGTTGGATGTCTTGTCATTATTGGTACTTTTTTCCTTCCATTACAACACATTTCTTGGCCATGCTCGGGAAGAAAATGCTTTCACATTTCATTTCCTTCCAAATAATATCACGTTTCATGAGTTCTCTGGGGCCAAAGTCACGATCGTCTTTATTTAACAGTTTTAAACATATTCACTTGTCCAATAGAACAAGTCTTTTCCCCCCTGAGGGGTTGTGTTTATTCTTCTAAATTACCTAAGAAAACAAATTGTTTTTTTCTGATAAAAAGGCAAGGAGGATAACACATTACATTTTAAATATTCAATTTCTTCACATTTGCTATAGATAAGCGGAGATAAAAGCATATCAAAATGCAAAAGAACCACGATTCAATAAAGCAGTTTACTTTACTTACTTCTAACCAGTGCTGTGTGAAACGGGCAAAGGTCAGAACAGAATGTTTCATCCGTCTCACTTTCACCGCCCTCCTTTTCTCATCTAGCATGTGCTGCGAATGACTAATTAATATTTCAGATCAAATAAAACCTCCAGAAATCTCTGGCAGATGGGTGTATTATACATTCTCATTCTGCTCATTAGGTTAAGGTTTACAATGTATTGTAGAGCTCATGACCTCACAATGATAGCACTCACCATCAATACAGGCTTTAAAATCCACTTTCGATCCATTCGTAACTGCATTTACAATATCAAAAAAGTATTCATTACAGCTCAATAGTAATATAATGGCATCAAATTAGATTCCACTGTCTCCAGTAGCACTATCCATATCTGACTGGTGGCTAAATATGCAGCCACAAATGATTCATAACAGCTCTTTATGAGTCATGGCACTGAAAGAGAGAATGTAAGACAGATAATAGGAGACAATGAGATTATTTGATTAGATTGAGAATTGAGCGTAGTAGTTCGCTCCAAGTTTCAGCATTTAGTTGAGAAGTGAAATCAACAGCAGTGTGCTCGATTTTTGCATTCCATTAACTTTTTCTGTATATTTTTCCCCCCTTTACAAACTTAAATGAGTTGAAGAAGGCTTTGAAGAGGGCATCTGGTCCCTTGGTGAGCCCAGTTTTCATAGCCGTGATATACGCCACCACATTAGTCCTTGACAGGAAAGGGTTGTTTTTGATGAACTGCGGTGCTTCGGTGACAGCGTCTACTCTCATGAAGAATATTTACACTAGCACAAGTAGAGGGCTGTAAATAAATGGCTTTGTGGTACACCGCCAGACCACACCACAAAACGGCTCTTCCCTTGCAAGACTGATGGAAAGAACGAGAGTGATACAGACAAATACACAACTCTCTACGGAATACTGTACATATAGTACATTGTAGTAGCTAATAGGAGTGAAGCCATTATATGTATCTGTAGACCTTAATCAGGTTAAATGCCATATTGAATTTAAGGCGGATGAAAAGAAGGTTGTGAGGGATAGACTTACAGTCTTTACAATGGCACACAGTGTATAAAGGTCCTAGATCATGTAATTTTGATAGCTTACAACTTTCAAAAAGTTTTATGGAGTTTTTGTCTACTAAAAGTTCTTTTCAGAAGGGTGTTGGTAGTCGGTATGTTATTAAACTAAAGTACAATCAATTGAACGTACTGTACTTTTATCCCTTTCATTCCCATCAAAAAAGTAAAGAGGGCATGTGTTTATGGAAAAATGATCTGTTATTGCGTGCTGTCAATCCAAAGTAGGAGTTCACTTGTGTTATCCAGCATGAGGTAATTTGGGACTTTCAAACTGTAGTGTGTGGGGAAAGTCTAAAGTACATTGAGTTCATACTTTTCTGTGATGTCTTTTTTCCTTATTGCTGTCATGGATAAATATAGAATACATTATATGGTGTTTGCACTTCTTTCTGGCCAATTATGAGAAAAAAAGGACAAAGTGACAGAGAAAATATATTGCAAAATATACAAAAGTGCAATATACAGAACAGTATGTACCATTATCAACACATCAGTAGTCTGAAATGTAGAATGCTTGTCATATATTTATAGAAGATATCACTGCAGCTGGTTCTACAACATTGCACTGGTATATTATTTGATTTCTATTTATTTTAATGTTTTTGTTTTTGCATTTCCCTATATCGTTTACAACATTTAAGGCAATGCGAACATAATGTTTCCTAACACAAACCACAATATTTAACAGTTCATATACTACATATGCATCACATTCTGTAGTATCTTTTTGTTCTTCTATATGTAGTCTTCTGTCTATGTCTGCCACAGTGTCATTTCTGCAGATCTCAAAGCAGTATTTTGATTGATAACATTCTGCTGTGAAAATAATAAAAAAGTTGAATTTTTCTTTACACATTTTTAGAATAAAACAGCTAACTCCTTGGTCTTGCTTAGCAATTTATGTATACTAAATACACACAATTAGGGAATATTTTCACACTTTTTGCATAATTTCACTAAACATAGCTTCATTGGAAATTACACACTGATACACACAAAAAGCACTTATGTTCAAAAGAGATATTTCCTTTGTTTCATTGTTTGCTTCACACATCACGTTTAATATTTCATCTCAATGCTCTTCACTGACACTTGTCTCCTTGGTTACCAAATACACTTATTTTATTGGGGCAAACTTGTTTATTGAGGTGGAAATTATGCAATAACTGTGAAACTGTGAGAGAAAAAAAAAATTATATATATATATAAATTTTACAAAATTAAAACTTCCCTAGTGAAAATTAAATATACTAAAATGTATTTGAAATACATTTATTTCATGCTAAGTATTCTACAAACACGTTTACATATTTAAGTGCTTAATAAATATACCCTGCAATTGCACTTTTGGTATACTAAACATAAACAGGTATACTTCAAGTCTGCTAGATTGGAACAACTAATTTTGTACTTTCTGCACTTTAATTGTGCAGAAGTAGTGCTGAAGTCCAATTAAAGATATACTGAAGTATATTTGATTATGCTAAAGTGGAACTATTGCAAGTATACTTCAGATACACTTTAAATATCTTGCAGTTAAAGACAGATATTATTCAAAGATCATACAATCCTCATCAATAGTGACATTAAAACACATTTTAGGCTTAATATTAATAAATGTGCATTGTGCACAAGTAGTACTCCAAATAAACTTTAATTATTAATTTTATATCAGTAAGTCTCGAGCGATATGTCAGTAAATGGTAATAGATTTGAACTATACTTAGTACGAAATAAATGTATTTTTAAATATATTACTCTTTACTAGGATTTTATTATACTCTTTGATTGATTATCATAGTTTTAAACATAAAACATTTTTATAATGAAATTTTGAAGTAGTCTAGAAGAAGAGTGAAACGACACTGTATAAGAAGTTTTACAAAAAGCTAATATTTGTTCAGATTAAGCGTGATTAGGTGATCCATCATATTTATGCTTATTTCGCAAGGCCCAATATAGCTATGATCCTGTGAGGACTGCACATTTTGTTATGCAAGAGAGGCCCCTGGTATATCTGTGTCCCTTGTCAATCTAACACGCTGGCTATCTCCTCTTTTCTATTTGCATCACTCTGAGTCATGTATTTAATGTGTTTCTTTCCTTCCCGCTTTTATCTCTCATCTAGTTGGAGATAGCATCGGTGAGTGTCAAGCAAAATAATGATGAACAGTGAATCTCTTCATGCATGATTACACACGCACAACCCCTGATGAACACCGACACACACACACACACACACACACACACACACACACACACACACACACACGTGCGGGAAATACACAAACACGCACAATGCCGATCCAGACATCTCATTAAGAACACTCCAGTTATCAAAGGTCTGCTCGTTTTCCATTTCCAGACTGTGGTCATTGAACACTGATGCTTGTGATCTTTCATTTGGAATTTGTTTATTCATTCTCGGGGTAATGTTCATTGTTAAACCTTAGATCAAACCTTTAAGATGACATCTTGAATTATAATTCATGGCTTCTGAGGGCATATTTCAGGTCGTCTGTGTTAAATGAAGCGTTTCTCTACTATAAACAGGGGTCTGGGGACTAGCGCTGTTTCGCACTGTTTGGTTGTAGGTCACGCATCACTGCTGTGTCCACATTGTGAGCTCTTCTTCACAAGATCCTCCAGTCCTCGGCATGGGCCCATCTTCCTGCCTCTATACGGGCTGCAGTTACTTATCATGCGGCCCAGAAAATGAGCTTGGCCTCCGATTCAGCCCATCACCGCTGCCCTCCTGGGGCTTCCCAGCATTCTTTTGAGAAACAGATGGGCAGGTTAATACCTGGGCTGTTTTTCGATGCTTCATACTATCTTATCGCAGACTGGCAATACCCAGGACAAAGGGATTTTACTGTCCAGAATGGTGCCATGGTGGGGGGCTTATCATGGCCTCAGCAGCCACGCTTCCTACCCGGCCCATGTGAAGCTCAGGGAGGTGCGCTTCTGATTTACAAATGCTCCGTACCACTGGAGCCATCTTGGCTCCAATGATTAGACATCAATACCATCATTATTACTTATGTCGTTGATAGCGAAAGACAATTGCTGTTGTAGGCTTGTTTTCTAGGGTGGTAGTGGAAGGTTCATGAGGTGCCAAGGGAGATAATAATCTATTCAGCACCCTGTTGGGATGCAGAGCTTTCCTTTGTAGTTTGTTTTTGGGTGGCCATAAGAGAGAATGGCAAATAATGGTTTCAGATGTGCTCGATTCCTGCCAACCACTGTCTGTTTAGCTTTAAGTGATGCCAAATGCAATATAAAGCCTCTATAATTTATTTATTTCAAAAGCTATTTGCCTGAACCAAACCAATAAGTGCCAGACTGGCATGGTTAAAATTAAAAATGATGAACATGCTGTCATATTTTTGTATCATTTGAAGACAAAGCATCTCTGTCCAGAGACAGATTTGCCATAACACATCTTCTAATGCTTATTGCCTGAGAGGTAAAAGTTGGACAAAATACATTTTGATGTCAAACAGAGTTTGACATTTTCTACTGCAAGTGATTTTAGGACCAATAAGTGAGAAGGGTAAACATTTATTCCCACTTGTTCCCAGTTTTGCCTATACTTGCAATATGCATTACAAAAAAGTGTTCACATAAAAATAATAATAATAATAATAAGTTTAAGCACACCTCAGGCATCTGTTCTTATGAGAAACCGACGGGCATCTTTACTGAATCTGCTTTTATTTAAATGCATAATTTTAATTATTCCCAAGTTAACTTGGAAATGTTGTTGGACCACATTCCAGCTGAAACTCAAGCCACTCTAAAGGGTGAAAATCATTTAATTAAGTCCCCATAGTTGTCATTAACATTCATGCTCACTAGGCCCCGGCCACAGATTATGTACACAACACTGAAAAGCTGACAAGTGCTTTAATTCATAAGTTATTAACTTTTTAAGCACCCAATTACACCAACCGCATAACTTAAACTATTCCAAATCCACTGGGCTTTGTCAATAAATGTGTGTGGTCAATTATAAGCTTCTTAAGCTGACAGTATAGATGAGAGAATGTGTTGGTTCAAATAACATTTTATCCAAGACAGACTGGCACAATCACCGTTCTGCTGCAAGCTGGCAGAAATGTGCTTATGCTGAGCAAAAAAAAATAGTAATTTTTTTGATGCAGATATGATTGCTGAGACACTGTGGAATACATCCAGAATTTGAAATATGGAAATTCTCTCAACAGACATTCTGTGTGGCTGTGTTTGGTGTATATTGCTGATATTGTTTGTCCCACACAACTCATGGGTCAGTGAAAATGCTGGATGGCATTTGTTTTTCATGCTCACGTGGAGATCTGTAACCGTGAAGAGAAAATTGGGAATGTTAAGCTGTGCCTGCTTTGACAGATACAACGACTGGTGAAAAGAGGTTTAGATTAAGTGCAGGTTGTGTATTGATCTCTGCATCAATTAGAAATTATGTATCCAAACAACGAAGCACTGAAATACTAATGATCTGAGAGTCTTAGACAGACTCTAACACTCAAAAAATACCTTGACTGAATATGAAAATTTGTTATAAAACACTAGATTTTATATTAAACAAAAGCACATTTTAGTCAGTAAAATCTTTTAAAGAGATTAAAGGGATAGTTCACCCAAAAGTGTACTGACTCTCACATTGCTTCAAACCAGTATGACTTTCAATCACTTTTTCAATCAGACCATTTTTATTTTGCATCAGTTGATTAATTGAAAATATCTGACTCAAAACAATGATTCACTTACCAATTGGACATTGGTTCTTCTCTCGTGAGTTCTTTAAGCTATGTATACTTGAGGTACTAATATGCACCTTTTAGGGATAAAAAAGGTACAAATGTGTACCTTTTGAAAAGGTACCACTACAGTGACAACTTCTGTACTTTTTTTTTTTTCCTCTGACAGTGTGGCTTTAGAAGACTTGGAATATTATGCATGCAATTATGAACAACCTTTATGATACTTTTATTATGCTTTTTGTCCTTTTTTAAAGCTTGAAAGCCTATATAATGACATTTGAATTTTTAGATGATTCCTTTAACACCCCCATTCATCATGCCACAGCATTTAAAAAAAAAAAAAAGTTTTCTACCACACTCCAGTATCAGTTTTTATTCACAATATGTTGAATCCACACAGAGTGGAATATCAGTTCTTATTTACATTGTTGAATCCACACACAGAGTGGAATATCAGTTCTTATTTACATTATGTTGAATCCACACACAGAGTGGAATATCAGTTCTTATTCACATTATGTTGAATCCACACACAGAGTGGAAATGTGTCTAAAACTTTACCTGCCTTTCTCCTTTGATCTGCTAATTCTTACCAAACTTGCCTGATGCGTCTTAATTTTCGTCTCTTTCATGTTTGCTGGTTCTGTCACTAACGCACAACCCCCAGCATTCCCGAAACGTATGAAGAGCACAGACACTTTGTTATTCCCAACCCTTTCTCTGTTCGCCCACAGTTAGTAATGTGCAGTAGTGTGATAAAAGACAGTGAGGCACGTCGGCATTTCAAATGCAGCGCATACTCTCACACTCTGCAGCAGAGCATTTGAAGAAGTGTTTCCTTTTAACAATGACTCCTGAAAAGGGTCGATAGTTAAAATACAGCTTTACAAATATTCTCCATGGGGTCTTCAGTAGAATCTGAAAACCTTGTAAATGTCCTAAGTTGGTGTATTTATTGATCCTTGTGAATGGAACCACATACATCTCTTTATGGCACGTTTCCCATATGTCAGAAAATCATTCAATACTTTGAACTTTTTAAAACGAGGACCCTCTAGTGCCTGTGGCTCACTGAGGCCACTCTGAGGTTACTAGTTTTCATCAAGGTTTTAATCACATTTTGTGTTTAAAAACAGTTTTATGTAAAGTCTTATATGTAATTTATTAGAGACAAAATGGGCATGGAATGAATTTTGTATGCATCGGATTATGGGACAAAATTGCAATGTGATCAATAGGAAAGATGAGGTGGAATTATGCAAACTAGATAGATGGATAGATAGATAGATAGATAGATAGATAGATAGATAGATAGATAGATAAGAAGTTAAGCAGATATTAAATAATTATGAACTCAAATTAGTGTTTAAAGGGGTCATATGATGCGATTTCAATTTTTCCTTTCTCTTTGAAGTGTTACAAGCTCTTGGTGCATAAAGAAGATCTGTAAAGTTGCAAAGACTAAAGTCTCAAATCCAAAGAGATATTCTTTATAAAAGTTAAGAGTCAACTACGCCTACCTAAAACGTCTCGTTCTAACTTGCCCCCACATGTCTACGTCACAATGTGGTAAGATTTGCATAACACCGCCCAAATGTTCACGCAAAGAAAGAAGGTGTAACTTTGATTCTCACTGTAGTATTGTTGCTGCCGCCATGTTGTGAAGGCGCTGTGTGTTTCGTTGTGAAAGCGAAGCTACTTTCTTTGGCCTTCCAAAAGAGGACAGCGCATTTTATGGAGGACTGTTTCCTGATCCTGGGAGAGTAGACAACAATGCCGGCTGTTCTGACTCCCAGTCTGTAAGTACGTTTTAATTTAAAGGATTTGCCATTGATGATTCAAACGCGAGTTTTGAGCAGTGTAGAGTAGTGCTTGTTGTTTGTC
>NW_015542345.1:1689187-1710323 GCF_001515605.1 Sinocyclocheilus anshuiensis
GGCTGTTCTGACTCACAGCCTGTAAGTACGTTTTTTTATATTTAAATAATTTGCCACTGACGATTCAAACGCGAGTTTTTGGCAGTGTAGAGTAGGGCTTGTTGTTTGTCATTTCTCCGATCACAAATGCAGACATGATTTTATGTTTACAAGGTGCAATGCAACGCAGCGCGTAAAAAGACAGTATAAGTCATTATAATCCGTAATTATGTCCCCACTGGATGCAACAAATGCTTTGTTTGTAATGGGTTTTATTGGTTTTGTCTGGTCGTGCCGGGAGACGGCATCACAGTATGGTAGGGGCGTAACATTTCCGTCACACGCTTGAGGTATCTGGCCAATCACAATGCACTGGATAGCTGGCCAATCAGAGCACACCTCGCTTTTCAGACCGATGAGCTTTGTAAAAATCTATGCGTTTCAGAAAGGCGGGGCATAGAGGAGAAACAATAATGTACAGAATGTGGAAAATAATGTGTTTTTTGAACCTTAAACCGCATAAACACATTTAATTACACCAAATACACAAAATGTTTTTTTTTAGCAACATCATATGACCCCTTTAAGCAAAGTAGGTAAAGTAGGTCCTGAAAAAAAAGAGGAAACTGATGTCAGGGTGCTGTTAAATGCAACATGAAAAAGATACTTTGATAATTCTACAATAAAAGCATATACATAAAAGGTGTATTAGTCAAGTGTGTCTGCACTGAAGTACTTTCCAGTCCTGAACAGCCTATATGGATGTGTTTTCACCCACAGTTCTAACATAATGTCAGATTAAAAGTGATTCTGTATTAGGACAGTAGTAAGTTGCAGCAAAAGAGTCTTAAATCCCACGCTAAGCCTGCACCCAATGCCAACAGGAGTCTAGAGCCCTAGACTTAAATCTGACATGCAAGTGAATGGCCATCAGCCGAGCTCCCAGTTTGACACAAATTTATTTGCTTTTAATCCTCTTACGGAGTCCGAAAACTAGCCATTTCAAAGACGGGCCAAAAAGAATTTAAATTGCATACAAATGAGGCCTAATTCAGATTTCTCAGTCTGCTTGTCCTTCAGTGACCACATCCAGTTTCACCATAATTTCATGATCTTGGGTGAAGCAAGTCACAAACGGAAAGAGCTAATATCTAGAAGACCAGCCACATTATTATACATTATTATTTAGTGTTACGGATATAGAATACAACATTGTTTCATTCATTGCAAATGATTCTAATTACAGACAGGGTTTTTAAAAATATATAGTCATTGTCCAAAATATATAAAGCTCCCTGAAGGTGTCTAAATATATATAGTATGAGGCTATTCAGAATAAATGTTTGAATTTTATATTTTAGAAAATTTTATAACCCCAAAACATGAAACCTGAACATTTCACGAAACATTCAAAATAAATATTTATATATAAATGTTATACTTTCAGAATAAAATAAAACTGAGAATTGCTAATCAAAGACAGGGAAATTATGCATCTTAAATTAAAGGGGTCATATGATGCGATTTCAAGTTTTCCTTTCTCTTTGGAGTGTTACAAGCTGATTGTGAATAGATAAGATCCCTGAAGCTGCAAAGACTAAAGTCTCAAATCCAAAGAGCGAGAGAGAGAGAGCGCGAGCGAGCGAGAGAGCGAGAGAGAGAGGTAAGGGGTGTTACATTACAGTGCTTGCGGTGTTCAGCCAATCACAATGCACTGGGTCAGCTGGCCAATCAGAGCAGACTGCACTTGTCAGAAGGAGGGACTTTGTAGAAAACGAAGCGTTTGAGAGAGGCGGGGCATAGAGGACCTACAATAATGTACAGTATTTGAAAAATAATGTGTTTTTTGAACATTAAAGCATGTCAACATATTCTGTTACACCAAATACACAAAATAATGATCTTTAAAAAAAGCATCATATGACCCCTTTAAACTATAAATAGAAGATTAGCAATAGCATTACACGGCTGCTAGTTGGTACAGTGCTACGCTCTTAATGAAGGATAAAGGTTTCAAATCCGAAAGGAGCTTATTTTGTGTGTTAAGAAACTTAATGCCAGTGGTTGTATATTTAGTATTTTATTTTCTACTTTGATTAACTTTACCTGTACTGTACAGCATTATTATTATCCCTCCCCCACATTTAGCAAGTAAAGACATTTGTTTATGAGCAGATTGATTATCCTATTTCTATGGAGAACGGACAGACAGCAGCTAAAGTGAGAGGGGGCGGAAAAGCAAAACACACAGAGATTCACAATTCATTTTCAATGAGAGGCACTAGCGGAACAGAGCGGGCACAATCCGATAAATCTGCACTGTAAATAGGTTGGATGCCAGTAATTTACTGTAAAAATGTTTACAGTATTAGTACTGTAATTGCATTTACAGTACAATAATGTCTTTACTGTATTGTATTTACAGTATTATTACCGTATTTTCATTTACAGTATCAGTACTGTAGAGTTTATTTTCATTTAGTTAAAAAAAAATGTTACCTGTAAAAAACAATCCAGTTGTGGTACTGCACTGTAAACCATGATTTTTACCATACCCAGCCCCCCCCCACAATAACTCATGAGATTTAGTTCTGATAATATTATTTTTAATTGTTGAACATTTTCTTTTTAAAAGTACAAATTACAACTCTTGACCTCTCAGATGCACTAGCTTAAAAAAGGGGTATCACCGCAGTCCCCTGGGGACTTTGTATCATGGAAAAACATACACATACTGAAAAGCAAAAATTGGCAAGTACACTACCAGTTTAACAGTGGTGTTTCTTAACTCAGTTTTGTTAGCTCGCTGTTTTATGTTAACGTTACGTCTGTCACTGAATGTAGGGACCGTCTCTTAAGTTACATACAACATTGGTACACACTTTCTGACTTAAATAGCATTTGAAGAGAATGACCTTACTTGCGATAAAGAGGCAGAATAGAGAAGATAATTTACTATGCTTTTCTTTGCTCAACTAAGTTAGTTAACTTTGGCTAAATTACATTATTAACTTACCAGTTGATGTTATCATCGATACTATGGCATTCACAAGAAGAGGATCCAAAATACACCTCCGACGTTGCAGACTACATCCAGACTAGAAATCTGAAAATAACAAACGAAAGTAGTACTAGAAAATACTGTTTAAAATCTCCACTGAAACAGTGGTTTGCCTAACACACTTTACCTCAATATTTCACGTTAATTCGCTGTTAAGGTTAAATAACGACTCCAGAGGAGCTAACTTGCATTAAAGGGCAGCAGAACGTAAAAACGTGTTTCTCGGTTTAACTAAGGTTTATTTCGAGCAATATAGGTGACATTAACTTACTCACCAGTCGATGTTAATCAGCCTTTTGGCTGCATTTCAGCCGTCAGTCAGAAAAAAAGGCAACAACTCCCGACATGAAAAATGACACTATGAATAATGTTAGTTTGCTGTTAACAAGTGAAAACATCTTAAAATATCGCAGTTTTGCATAAAACAGAAATAATATACTAACCTTTCGTCGAGTTAAGGTGCATTTCTCTTTTGTCCTTTTACAGCCACTTCCACCAAACAGTCAAAAAAGAACTCCCTTGCCATTGGTCAGTTTTTCGCGGGCAAGTTCACTACTGTAAATTGATTTACAGTAGTGAGGAAATACAGTAGTGACCGTATATTTTCCCATAATCCTTTGCGGTTTACAGTAAAATACTGTATACACATTTTACAGTATCTTACTGTACATATTACAGTATAATACTGTTCAAATTACAAAAATCAGTTACAGTGTGCCCCAAATATGAGGCGTGGGTCAGAGTGCTGTCTCCATCCCTAAATGCCTTTATTGCCTATGCTGGAAGTAAACTGTTTGCTTATTAATGTGCTAATTTATTCATTGTATTATGCAGTCCCATATCATAACTGTTAAATAGAGTAAAACACATATGAAGAAATATAATAGTTTGGTCAAATATACATTTTGCACACTGGTCTTCTGCAAGCTTGTGCAGCATTTAGAACTGATTTAAGAATGACTTCAACTTCTGAATTTCAATTAGGAAATTAGAATTCATGTAGTAAATAGGATGCATAATTGCAATTCACATTTGGATATAAGGAAATTTAATGAAAGTAAATTTAAATTCAAACTACAAAAGCAAAGTCGATGAAATCAAACATTGAGAATTGACTCGACAAAACATATTTTAAAGTTTTGAAAAAACTTGAAAAAACCTGTCTGAAATGTCTGAAGGTTTATAGGCCTTACCTTATAACCCTAAACTGACAGATGGATGGAAATAAAGAAAGAATTGTTCAAATATATCAGATTCATAAATTACAGTGGAACCAATTCTTCAATTTCAACAGACAGACATACAGACAGGCTCTGAACCACAGTGTTGGCAAAGAACAACCAACTTTTTCATGTGCGCTCATGCTACACTTAGACAAAAGAATCCATCTCATTCAGTAGCTATTTTAAAGCCTGTAAATTTTGAATAAAACCATTTTGCGACCTTTCCATCATGCCACATTCTCGCAGAAAGTACACTCCCGCTGAGACACAGCCATGGAAATTAAATTCTGAATTATTAGTGACGAATAACCCTATAACTTCATGAGAGCAATTTTCATTTTGCAATGACTCATTGAAAGAACTGACTCCACATTCGTTTTGTCCACACAGATTTTGCTTACTCGAGATTGTTATCCGGTTACTCACCACTGAGGAGCTGTAATTGGTAACTGATAAATGCCCCGTCGAATCCAAAGAGCAAACTTAAAGCCATCAATAAAAAGAAGTACTGAAAGGCTGCCTTGACCTTTTTTCTCCTCTGATTTATATACACTTTCAAACCCAGGGGAGGTTGCATTGTGCTCTGTAAGTCTTACAGTTTTTCTCAATCGATTTGACACTTTTCTCCAATGCACTGTACTTGTTCTCAAAACAATTAGCACAGCCATCCAAACACAAAATGATCTTAACCAAACAGTTCAACTTTACTGCAGAATGAAACACTGCAATTTTTTCTAGTAATGCATTTATTAAAAGTAAATATTAACATCAAATCTTCAAACAAGGTGGGTTCTCCATTGATTATAAAACACATTCAGCTGTAGATGCACAAATATGCTAATGAAAATACATGTTTATTTCAATTCTTCAAACGGGAGTTTTGTTTGACATATATTGAGTATATCTAAATTAATAAAAAAATGTCCAACACCAACACCTGCTATCACCCATGAGAAAAAACGAATTGCCCCTTTAAACTTAAAATCTGTCTGTGCCACCTTTAGTAGCAAGAACTGCAAACAAACTTTTCTGATAACTACAAATCATATATATGACTTTTTTAGCTGGTGAAAATACTAGTGTTCTAATAATTTTGGCCACCTCTATACATACGTGTGTGTTTGCTGATACATGAATTATTGATCTTGCCTTTCATTTAAATCTGAAAGACAATTTCATTGCATTTTATCTAAACTACATATTTGTCTATACATACGTGTGTGTTTGCTGATACATGAATTATTGATCTTGCCTTTCATTTACATCTGAAAGACAATTTCATTGCATTTTATCTAAACTACATATTTGCTGCGCTTGCATCATAGGAGAAAAAAAATTAAGAAGGTTGAATCCATGCTTCAAAAGCTCCTGTCTCAACATCTCAACAGGCCTGTTCCTTTGAGGCTGGTGATGTTGTTCTGCCCAATATGTGCAGTTTTGTGCACATTGTTTTGAGAAAATTCTTTGCATGATTTGTAATTTGTATGAAATGAATGAAAATGTTCAATCTGTTTAGGAAAATTACAAAGTATTCAGATCACTGTGTTAACTGTTTTGAGAACAGTGACATGAGTTTGGAGAAATGTGTGAAATCGATTGAGAAAAACTGTAACAGTGGGTTGAACTATGAATGCCCCTGCTGAAAAAATGCTGAAAAATCAGCTGCTTATTCTCACAAGCACATGCCCCGGACATGATTGAAACGTAGATTAATGTCAAGATGAGTGCAGTGGAGACATTTACAGACAAAAGTGCCCCGACTTAAATGCTAGCCGTGATTTCTAAGCACTTATTCAAGGCTAACGGAGGCATAAAAATGAAGAAATACAGTGCAGCACATTTTTTATGATTACAAGAATAGCATTTAACAAAAATAGTGGAATAGTCCATTTGACAGGCCTGCGCTCTCGATCTTGGCATCGTAACGTCGAATCTAAAGATCACCGATCCCGGAAAAAGGCATCCTGTCAGCTATTATCGCAAACAGCATTATCTCAGCTGGGTGGCACTCGTGGAGAAATCCTAGCAGCCATTTTCACATCTAAATGACCTGCCATTGCCTTGTCATATTGAAGTTAAACTGATTCTCCATTAATCAGCTTAGCCTCACATCCCAAAGGACAGGGAGATAAAGGGAATCTTCTGGAATCCTTGTCATTATTCATAATGACTTTTGGAATCCATAACGTTTGTTAGAGGTTGTTTGACTAGCTGGAGATGTTAATAAAAAGGTGCTGACTCGTGAGTGATGGCTAATTCCTTGTAATATGTTTTCCAGGAAGTGACAGAGTCTGCGTTGCATCCATCAGCATATCCAATATGCATGGGGGCGAATGGAGACTGGTGGGCCTAATGTATTATTTTGGTGAAAGCCGCAGGCAGTAACGATTGACAGCTCTGAGGAAAGTTTAAATATGTAATTACACAGATGGATGGGTATTCTAACTTGCACAAGCTAATCTTAAGTCCTTGTAATTAAGGGCTTCTTTTCCATCTCATGCTTTTTTAATGTGACATTCTGATGTAAACAAGTGTTCTGCGTTTAGTAGAATTTGCACCATGCACATTTGCTTCTGTCTGCACTCTGAGATTCCAAAACATGCAGCTTTGCAGACGGTAAAGTAGATAACGCCATCCTGAGCCTTGTTTCCAAAGGCAATGTAAGCCAATGTAAACTGTTTCCCAAAAGCATTGTAGCTTAAGTACTGTACTCTACTAGTGTGCCAATGCAAACGTTGCACTTCATGTGGCATTAATATTATGATACTTTAATTTAAAAATGTATTTTTGTTTAAAACAATCATTAAAATAATACTAAGTAAAAATAATACTAATAAAACAAGAAACAATAGGAACATTTTAGCAAATATTTGAAGCACAGGAACCACATGTAAAAAAAACAAAACAAAAACAAAAAAGGAAACTTGTGTGTCAAGGTCCATCGGAAAACATGACCTAGACACAAAGAAACTGCTAAATAAATCAAATGCTCTCAAATTTCTTCAACCACAAGCCAGAAAAGTTATTGCCAGTGATTTTTTAGAGCAGAAACATGGAGAAGCCTGAATAGATTTAGAAAGAGATGACAATACACACACAGTTGGTAATTTTTCTCCAGAAGTATCACTTCATCATCTGAACTGGGATGTCAGAATAATTCAAGGCACACTAAGAAAATTTTCTTGCTCAGAATCTTACAGGCAGGGGCATGCAATTGTTTCATCAATTTCACTCTTGTTATTTTTAGCGTCACAGCCTACTAGAAAGCCCTTTGTCACAGCATTTATCTGTTCCAGTGTGACTGATGTCCATGTTTGATGACAGCCTGAAAAATACGTCCATCAAAAGCCGTACGTCACAGTTTTGCTCTGTCACTTGTTGATGGTTTGCTTGCCCAGGCAGCCTTCTTCTGTCCCGCCTGCATGCGGGCTGTCACTGAGTCACTAGCATGCCATGATGGCTTTGTAAATCACATTTCTGCATGCAAGGACATAGAAGCAGTCTCAGCCTTTCATGTTTCTCTCCTCTCCTCTAAACAACATTAATTTCAAAGCGACTCACAAAAAACTGAACAACAGCTAATTTAATGAGAGAAAGTTTGCAAATCCTTTGATTAATTAATTAATTTGGCCTGAAATGGGAGCTGCTACTGATTTATGTTGTAATATTTGATTAAACAACTAAAAGAAAATATTTATAAAGGATTCTCAGTTTTGGGGGAAAATGGTAACTTCTGGGGAAATTAGCTGCAACAACAATCTCATAAAGGAAATGCATAAATACTTGCATTAGTTACAGATGAACACCACTGCATTTTCCAATCACAGCAATGCTCCCCCAATGCTTCATTTTATGCTTCAGAAGCATCAGGACCTTCATAGGGCTTGGAGGCTTTATTATCATTAAGGCCTCCAACGAAGCTAGCGAGGATAAGACTGCTCACATTGTGCATTCTGCTTTTAAACACACTTTTTTAGATCTATCCTCTAGTATTTGTACAGAACAGTCTCAAACAATGAGCAATTATGAGAATAACTCTCTAAAGTTTACAATATAGTGCCATTACATCTTTTTAAGGGTTTAATGTTAGACCTATATGAGATTCTTTCTTCCGTTTAACATAAAAGAAGATAGTTTTAAGCATTTTGGTAACCAAACCAAACCATGGCTGGTAGCCATTGACTTCCATAGTATGAAAAAAAATATATTATGGAAGTCAATGGCTGCCAGCAACTGTTTGGTTATCCACATTCTTCAAAGTACCTTGTTTTATATTCAACAGAAGAAATAAACTCATACAGTTTTGGAACAAATTGAGGGTACCTTACCTTTAATGGGATAATTCATCGAAAAATGACTTTTAAAAAATTTAAAAAAAAATGTACTCACTATCCTTTCTTCCATGTAACAAAATATCCTTCTTGAAGAGTTTTTGAAGAATATGCTGGCCACTCTTTTCTGAAAGATAATGACCTTAAAAAGCACCTTACAAATATCATCATGGTCACAATACGTTATTATTGCGTTATTACGATATGTTATTATTATTTAAACCAGGGGCGGTTTCTCCATTAGGGCAATTGGGCAACGCACCACCAAAGTGCGAAAGGGAGGGATTTTTTTCTTTCACATTCAACCACAGTGTTACGCTAGCTTTCACTGTTTGTTCTGCCTCTAAATAGTCCAATCAGCGTCGAGTCGCGTTTTGTGTAGTACCGCCCCTTTTTGGGCGATTTCTGTCAGACTGAGAATCGCCCCGACTGCTCTCATAGACTTCCATGCAAAGATAATTTTTTTCGAACTGCAGGCTCTCTAATGCAATCTCTATGAGTTCCGGGAGGGCTAGCACTAACGTGCTTTCGTCATCATGCATAACCTTAACTTGTGCAAGGATTGGTGGGAACAGTGACATCCAATAATATTTAAAAACTATTTTGAATTTTAACAACAAGAAAAAATGAAAAACTACTTTCATATTTTTATCAAATGTGAAAAAATAAGAAAAAAAAACCGAGAAAAAAAAAACCCAGAGAGATGGGGACAGCTATGCCAACTCAAATTCAGTTGTCAGTTGAACTTGATCGACATCTTGGCGAACGTTACCTTAGCTAAGATGAATCGTCGTTGTAGCAATAAGGATAAATGGTCAATTAAAGAATTAGGACCACCAAGACCAAATTTAAACATCAAGTGTAATGTGAGTAGTGTAATGTAAGCGAGCAGTGTAAGCAATTTAATGTAAGCGAGCAGTGTAAGCAGTGTAAGTGAGCAGTGTAATATAAGTGAGTAGTGTAAGTGAGCAGTGTAATGTAAGTGAGCAGTGTAATGTAAGTAAGCAGTGTAATGTAAGTGAGCAGTGTAATTGAGTAATGTGATATAAGTGAGTAGTGTAATACAAATGAGCTGTTTAATATAAGTGAGTAATGTTGTAAATGAGCAGTGCAATATAAGTGAGTTGTGTAAATAGTGATTTATGGGACTTCAATTATTTCTTATTAAACTGAAATTGAAGTAAAACGTTTTTTGGAAAACCACATCCTGGCTCCAGTCTTCATTTTCTGCTGAATTGTGTTAACGCATATAGAAACATAAGGAGAGCAAGAGATTGATTGTTAGAGTCAGTTTATTTTTAATTAATACTATAGTAGTTCAGTTTCCTTTACATCTTTAACTAGCCGTTAATTTATCAATTGAATGGGTGACCTATCCTCATTAATCATGCAAACATTTGCCCCCCCCCCTGAGAGAATTGGCAGGAGCCGCCACTGATTTAAACATCATGTAATATGTTGAGTATTGCGATAGAATATATTGTGATAACATTAACACACAACACATTTTTCAACAGCAAATGTCCCCAAAGGAAATGTTTATCCACATTTGTTTTATCTAATAAAATTAAGTTCTCAGTAAGTTTATCTGTCATCTTCACATCCATCTCCTTCATCCCTTCCTTGTTAAAAACACATCCAAAACTTGTTTTTTCACATTTCAGTGTTTGCACACTCAATCCATTCCTTTTTATAATACATTATTTTAAGCAGTTTTACAAAGAACATTCAAACAACACTATTGATTGCATGCCTTTTGAAGTCATTCGATAGCTTTGTGTGAAAAACACGCTAAAATTAAAGGTGTTGTTCACTCTGAGTCAAATCTTTTCAATTGATCAGTTCAGTCAGTTCACAAAATCAGCCTCAACTTCAGTTCAGCTTATTGACTCTGAGAGTAAATGATTACATAAATAAATCTTTTGGATAAACTATCCCTTGAAAAATTCAGTTTGAAGTAGATCATTTCAAGTAAACAAGACATCTCAGACATCTCATGTCTCACTTTTTTGCACAGCATGCTGCTCTGTTACTACCCACTACTAAACATCACATGAAAACATGTCAGTCATACGGCCTAAATGAACAGTGCATGTCAACTCCAAACTTAATTTTCTCTCTAAACCTTCTCAAAATTAGGAATTTGGGAAACAAAGCTTTGAATATATTAGTCTTACTAAAACAAGCAGTTTGTTACATTTAAAAAAAGAAAGTACAAAATTGAGTTTCCGTGACTGAAATTACACTAGCATACAATACCTGCAGACAATAAACACAACCCATAATGAACAGATATCATCTGAAGTAATGTTATCTGCGCTTTGTCTGCCCTTGTGAAGTGCGCACCACCATAAGTGTCAGTGTTACAATGCAGAAACGCCTTCCTGTGTGCCTCATTAGTTTACCATACATGACTTACTCTTTTAAACCTCTCATTAAACCCTGTTGATTAGTCTTTTACTCCCTAGGGTGAATGCAGAAACTCATTAAAATCCCCAGTCAGGACGGACCGCAGTGTCACATTACATAATGCTTATCTATGTCTGAGCTGGACAGTGATGTGTTCGGGGATGTGGAGACTGTGTCACTTCGCTTCCAGCAGGTAGTGATTATTTTCCAGCCATCAGGATTTAATGGTGTTTGGCTCGCTCAGAGCAGGATGGGTTTCCGCACCCCTCTGACCTTTCCTGGTAGACATATCACGCAAAACAAATGGCACACATCTGCTTCTGTGTCAGTTTACTGCTGATAGAGATGTTTAAGGGAAAGCGAATCACATACTAGCTTGTCCCTCAGGTCATATAGATGCGACCTTCTCATTGCCCCAAGCCAATGGGTGCAGCTCCTCACCCACAGATATTGACCTTGGGAACTAGAATAGATGCTGGTTATATAGTCAATTGCGCCACTGATGTTTCATGGCTCTATATATGAGCATTTTTAAAAAGACTGAAGTAGTTGTTTCTCTCAACCGTCCTTGAAATGAAATGCTTGACACTATAATGAATATGCAGCCTGAAAACAAGATGGATTCACGAGTGTTATGAATGAGAAGATTTACAGATGTTCTGTTCACTGACATTTGCCGAGACCACATACAAATTCGGTCTTGCAACACTTTAATATTTCCAAAGGACATGGCTCATGAATTTAAATGTGGATGTTCAATAAATCAAATTAAACTGATTTGTGTCAAGACAGCCGAAACTCACTCGTAGTAAAGTCAGCTGTTTTTGAAACAGTTTTTCAACCTTGCATGTTTTTTCCCCATTGTTTTATTTATTTATTTATTAATTTTTGAGAATGCAGTGACAGAAGGTTAATTTTCCATGGGTTCCGTCAGGACTTTCTAATGGGTGTTTAGAATAGGATTTGAAAATATTTATATCAAATTTATAGATTTATAAAACTAATGTCTATGGCTAAGGTACGTAGTCATATGGCTTGAAGAGACATTCGTATTTAGTTCAACATCCAACAACCTCAAACATGAATTCTAAGACCTCTTGTGTTGTTGGAATCATGAATGTACATTTCGTTTGAATTCCTTTTGTGCACCACTGATGAACAACAGAGATCATAAATAATAAAATGCATACAGTAGATAAAACATCAATTACTCATCTAACATACATGTTTAGTTCTGCCCTATGTCACACAGAAGGAAGTTATACAAGTTCGAAACAACATGAGAGTGAATAAATGATGACAGAATTTTTATTTTCACTTACTGCATGTTTTAAAGCTTACTAATGTTAATTTATGTTGTGCAATAAACGGTCACAATATCTTTAGACGGCTTTAACAAAAGACCTTATTTAACACACAAATTGAAAAATGCTTTTCAAAAAACCCACAGGATATTCCAGAGGGAACCATGGCTCGAAAATGCTAAGTGTCTTTTAGATTTTAGCACTGCACACTGAGCAGCTCTATTCCCAGACTGCTGCTTCCTTTAACATATTCCCATGTCTTGTTACTCTGCCCACATGGTGAGAATCTCATTTCAATTATGTAGTCACCCAGAGAATGATAATGTCCTACAATCTTCGTTCCGAGCATGACACCTCTATTTTGCGAACTTTCTGTCTACTAAGCACCCAAGGGTATAGATAATTACTGTACTTGTAATTGCAGCAGGTGTCAGTGCAATGCTTTTGCTGCTGAGGCAATACACCTAAAAGGTAATTTGTCATAATGAGGAACATTTACATGTTTTGAGATACGCTGTGGCTTGAAAGCATGTGTTGGAATTCCCTACAATTGAAGGCTTAATGGAGATTATCCCTTTCACATTTATCTTTTGGAATTATTGTTAATTATGGAAATGATTGATTGGCACTGGTCCGTTATGGCTTATCATAATTGCTTTGCCATGTATATCTGACTGACAGCATTAGACAAATAGAAGGCTGTCCTGACGCAAAGCAGCTGTATCTCGTAATTAATCGCTAGACGTATCCAAAGAGGGGGAACGTTAAGACATGCATTATGAGGAGGGCACTGAAGGGTCTGCTGCAATTAAACACGCATTTACAGTTTTGTAACAGCACCACTTTTAAATATAAACCAGAGTAACTGTGCGGCAAGTGGCTGCAACTTTGTTTCAGAAGAACTTGCTTTAAATGGGAAATGAAAAGCCTTTTAAAGCCTAGCTTTTGACTTTCTCATTCTCTAATGACTTGCGCGCCCTTGCTGTTTATTGTATTTTACCACATGGGTCCTATTTGCTTCCCCTTTGAAAATTAAGACGCTAATTAGTTCCCATTGCTTGTAATGCCAGAGGAAATGACATTAGAAGAATTATCAGATGGGGTAGAACATGCTTCGCCTCATGGAATCATAGCCACATAACTTTCAAATGATTTGCATTCATTTAGATTCTTCATTCACCTAGAGCAAGTTTTCTGGAAGATTATCGTTGTTACAATGGTCTACTAATGAACAAACCTTGCCGTGGGATCTTATTTAGGAAGATGAGACATTTTTCTGATACTTGATTATCACGAATGGTCGCCTGCCCAGAGCCAACATCATCAGCCAGTTCTTCAGAGATCTTATCAAAGAACGGTTTGCACTAGGAGTACCGCGGCGCACGGAGGTGAAACAATTGTCAAGTGCCACTGGTTTGTCTTGTTACTTTAATTGGGTCACCAACTTTGAGGTGCATTAAAGGGGTCCTATTATGCTCTTTTACAAAGTCTTGATTTTGTTTTGGGGGTGTACTAGAACAGGCTCTCATACTAGGTTGTTCGAAAAACACATTATTTTTCACATATTTTACATTATTACAACACCTCTCTCCCCAGTCTGGCACGAACGACTCGAATAGTTCCTGTATCAAATGAAAGCCCGCCTTCTGAAATACGAAATGTGCTGTGATTGGTTAGCTGGGCCAGTGTGTGTTGTGATTGGTAGCACTCGGCGCCTGGTCGGGAAATGTCATGCCCCTTACCATAGCCGCCTGCTGCGAGCTTCAGTGTAAATATTGCGTCAAAATCAAATCAATTTGAGCGCGATTTAAACCCGGATAATCGTAACCACTTTAAGTTCGTCTGCCTTGGGAAAGCTAGCGTGTCTCCGACATAGTGATAACACTCGTTGCCTTCTCTAGTGCAGCTCAACCAGGTCTCATCCCATTCGTCGATATTTGTGATATCACAAATCCCGGAAAATATGTGTTGTAGTCCAAACGAGTCGTTCGTTGTAGTTTTTGAAAAGTGATTTCTGTTAAATAAAATATCTCCTTTTGAAGTGGACTTTGAACTTTGTAACTTTGCAGATCTTTTTTATGCTCAAACAGCACCATTACAGACTAACTAAAGTTGAAAAAGTGAAAAAGCATAATAGGACCCCTTTAAAGGGATAGCTCTTCCAAAACTGAAATTCTGCCATCATTCACTCACCCTTAAAGTTGTTCCAAACCTGTGTGAGATTCTTTCTGCTGCTCAACACAAATGAAGATATTTTGAAGAATGTGCGCAAACAAACAGTTGCTGGTCCTCACTGACTTCCATAGTATGGAAAAAATACTATGGAAGTCAATGGGGACTAAAAACTGGTTACTAACATTCTTAAAAATATTATTCTTTTGTGTTCAGCAGAAGAAAGAAATTCATACAGGTTTGGAATAACTTGATCGTGAGTGAATGATGACAATTTAATATATAAAAACAAATCCTGTTTTCTCCTTGACATCTGAGACAGACAAAGTCTTGACAAGTAAAGTGAAAATCTTAGTTGCGACTAGGCTGCACCTGACAATAAACACTTCCCCTTTCCAGATATAATTTTCATCAGAAATGGCAGTCTGGGGACATACTGAGCTGCGTTTAATAGGCATCATTTTCCATATACATCCCTCTTCAATCAGTGGAGCACCACTGCAGGGTGGCTAAGCAGAATTGTGTTTTGTAAGTAGCCATCAGCATTTGGCTCGATACTCAAAACTCTAGAAAGGCGTACAGCACAAAATGTAAATGACTTTCCACAGACTTTACATAATTACGTGCTTGAAATCAGCTCACTGTGATGCTAACTTGTTTTGTGTGGTTATGGACATGTTTTGGTGGGTTAAGGGTTAAGGCCTCTTGACAATTAAAGATCATTTGAGCTTTAGAGCGTTCTGTAATAAACAACAACAACAAAGAAGCCAAAAGACAGAGAATTTCAGATCTCTCACGATTACTCGCTTAAAAATATTCATCCCATAACTGACAGATTCAGAGGAATACATGGATAAATCACATTTTAAAGCTCCACCCAAATGCCAGCAAATTCTTCAAACCATAGTATTTCTGTTTTTTATCTACCAGGCCTCAATGCATTTAAATAGGATGTTTAACTTTGCTGTATCAGGCTTTGGTCTCTGGTGTGGTGGGATGTGTCATTCAAGGCCATCATGGTAACAGTCACTCAAATATTTCCATTTGCTTTCCTCTGTATGCTGCCTACAAGGTAAAACACACAAATTATCACTGTATTACTGAATTTAGTCAAAAGAAGAATGTATTAAAAATAACAAAAAATGGATAAACATGAAGGATTGAACTCGACCTTAAATGTATTCGTTTACCAAAACCTGTCTGATAGAAACAAAATATAAAGCTCAAGTGCAATGTGTGCAAACCTTCATGAATGAATGGGAATTTAAATAGCCTATCACACAGAGGGGATCTAAAGTGTGACTAAATGGTCTGAAACATACAAAAAAAAAACTAAGTGACAATAATTTGACATCATAATTGTGTTGCCAAAAAATTGGTGTTTATGTGCGGTTTTGTCAGATATCATTGCACTAGATCACATGCCAGTGTTTCCATCACAGAATAACTAGGGCAAGCGTGTCATGTTGTATGGTTTGCAATAAAATTATTCTTATGAGCTGGTTTTTAATGAGTCAGTCAAAAGATTCACAAAATGCCTCAGGAGTGAGTTAGGGGTTTGAATCAGAGTCTTTAAGTCAGATAATCTTTCAGAGCCATTAGCTGACTCCCTCACTGAGCGTAAAGTAATTTACATTTATGTTTATTTATTTACTGAGTAAAGATGTATACTCAAAACAGTTGTTATCTTGCTAAAGTAAAAATGCAATTAAATGCTTATTTCACTAAATGTTTCCTACCCTTTTCATTGCACAGAAGCCCTGAGCGGGCACTGTACTATTAGTGTATTACAACTTACTCCAAAATAAATACATTTTGAGACAAGTAAATAAAATCAGCTTTCTCTATCAATGTATATAAAGTTTTACAGGGGGGAAAATAACGCCATAAACATCCTGTTTGGCTTTTGTTATTATCATCAGTTTTCTGAAATCTCTTGCTGTTCACCAAACCCTGATTCATACCAATTGCCTTTCGCAGCACAGATATACAGTACCATCGTATAAAGATGAATGTGGCTCATATATCAGTGCACATATCACAATAGAAGTTTATAGAGCTAAAGTAATCTCTAACACTGAAATCTACACATAATAAAACATACAACAAATCCTTTAGTCAAGTTTAACGTCTCTATCCCTTTCACATTGTTTTTTGAATAGGCCTATATAAATCTTTAAAAAAAATTCAACTTAATCTTGTGTAGTGAAAGGTGAATCCTGCAAACACTGAAAACCATAAAAAAATGTTTGTAGGGCACAACAGAAAACTAAAATGCCAAACTTAATGGTCACGGTAATACAAACTCTCTGGTTACAAAAAAAAAAAAAGATAAGACATTGGATGAGCCATATGAAATGAGTAATGCATTATGAAAATAATATATTTCAGCTAGAGATGTCAGGAAAGACTAAAATCATCATTTGGACAAATGGTAGTCATTACCGAAAATCACTTGTGAAGCATATTGTGTCAAAGCATTCTCACAACACTACTATGAAAGCATTTGAGAGGCTTCTCCAGTGGTAGCAGATGGAAAATAATCTATTCATTATAACAAACAAAATCCAAAATAAATTGTCTCCACACCTTGTTCAGTGGCCATGGCAATAAAATGACCCTTAATAAGAAAACACTGAGTGTGGGCCATTCGGGTAATAGGTTTTAAAGGACTTGTGACTGCGGATCTATCACTGCTATATGGGCAAAATAATAAGACACCCTAAATCTGTTTTCACCCAACAGCCCCACTAATTAAGACTTGAACTCTCCACCAAATTCAAAGAAAAAGGTTTAAAATAAAATAAAATAAAATAAAAGCTTACTGCATGTTATTTTAAACCTGAAGACTTAAGTCAGTTAAGTCAGCAAATGTATGCATTTTTAAACATATTTATTTGCATTTAAGCATATGCATACATACATACATACATACATATCTTGGTTTTAAAGGACTTGTGATTCTGGATTTTTATTTTTTTAGATGGACAAAATAAGACATTATAAATATATTTTCACGCAAAACATTTTTTTTAAAAATATTAATACTTGAACTTAACACAGAATTCAAAATAAAATAATAAAATAAAAAATATTAATGAAAAGTTATAAGTTTACAGCATGTTAAACATGAAGTCTTAAGTCAGCAAATATATGTATTTATGCATATTTACACATATAGATGTGCATTTATACATACACATTAATATCTAAATATGTATTGCTTACTATTGTCAGAATATATTGCATTACAGACTAAAAGGCTCTGCTGGCTCTAAGCCTCTGGACTCTCTACAAATCATATGACCTAAAATATACCACCATTATAAGCCCAAAAGCAAGTTTTCATCTGTCACAGTCCACAAACCTCCTGTGACACTGACAAAAGAGGCTAAACAGCTGAGGTAGGTGTTGCAGCCCCGGTCGGCTCAGCTAACTTCAACTTGTGATAGACCAACAGATATCTCCCCACCACCTCTCTCCCCATCGCTGTCAGCTAATGGCCTTACAGGGATGTAGCCATCTCACAGTGCCACGGACAATAATGTTCCCACTTCTTCTTTAGCCTCAAAAGGGACTCGGCTAGTAAAGTTTCTAAGTCTCCCCGACCATCCAATAGTGCCATCCATCACAAACCATCCCTTTGATGCAACACGTCCTGTTGTACTGTAGTCGCCTGGGGAGCTATTGTAGTGAGAGAGCCTTTTAAATATTTTGCACACAATTATTTAAAAGGATGTCCATTACCTATATGTGCAAGAGATCACCGTTTAACTGACAGTGTGAAATCTACTTTTGTCCTAAGAACTGAATATGTATTTCATTTGTTTTAAATCTCTCCCTTCATCTTTCTTTTAATGCTGAACAAATGTAGCCATATACATGAATTAAAAAAAGAAAAGAAAAGAAAAGAAAGAAATTGCAGACTTTTCCACGTATTACCTGACCTGTAATTAGTCATTTCAGAGCAATCATTTATAATCTATCTATCTATCTATCTATCTATCTATCTCATCTATTTTTTTTATTCTTTAATTTATTGTTTTATTGTTTTTTGTTTGTGATAAAATAATTCTGTCAGGACCACTATCATCAAAGATGATTGACAATTAGCATACAGTTTGGATTGGCGGTATGGTTCTGTTCTGGGCAAGAACTCCCTGCGCATCCATGCAGCCTAGCATGGATGAGAGCAGGGAGAGCAGCAATAACCCCCCAGGGTAAACAGAACAGAACCAACATAAATGTATTGCAGATATTGTTAAAGTTCAATAATTTTATGTACACATTTTAGAATTAATCTGATTCAAGGAGAATCAGAAGGCTGAATCCCGACTGACAGAGGAGGAGCTGGGGATGGAGGAGGGTATTTAGCTGTTGAGCAATGCATTTTCATTTTAGGGGGGCTCAGCTCTATAATAATAATAATTGCCTAATAATAAAAAAATATATAAATATAAATAAGATAAAAAATGTTTGATTAATAGGGATCATATACTAAACTTATTGCAGTGTTCCACTGTATTGCATAGATAGGTATAAAATTTGAGTACTAAATAAACCAAATTCAAGTCTTCATGATCTCACATACACACAACCTGTTTACTGTACAAACACAAAATTTTACTGTTTGCATTTCTAGTACAACCCTCTTTCCTTAGCTCAAGTATGCAAACCTCTTTGCCACATGCACTGGAATATGTATTATATTGAAAGTTAAATTTTCAAATGAAAATGGCAACTTGATCGTTTTATAAAGTATGCGTTCATATGTGCTTCATTTTCGCATGAGGATACAGCTGTGGTGTGATGAGGGGTGAACGCAGCGAGAACTCAGGCCACAGTAGATGGGGAACCGATTATTGCTCCCCCATGATATTTTGTGAACTGGATTTATGACAAAGAACTGCAAAGATGCAGATATTATAACAATCTATCGATAAACACACCTTGTCCTCCGTTTCTCGCTCTGCGCCGCTGCGGTCTGTGGCTATAGCCCCCGTAAAAATGGCCTAGCGACGCCCATGTTCAGGAAGACAGCACATCTAAAACACATTAAACAGTGCGAGTAGCCTAGTGTCTCTCTCAGCGGCACACGCATCCTTTCTGTCAGAGCATATGATGGGCCGAGCCGCTTAAACTATGCGAAACTATAAACTATACTATGTCTTACCAGTTTTTAAAAGCCTTAATATGAAGCTTGTCACATGTTTAGAACAAACTGGATTATGCACTTTCTCCGCAGCAGCTCAGTCTGTGTCCTCCGCTATATTTTCAGATGCGCTCGTATGAAACTACTGGATATCGATATAAATGGTATTGCCTCATATCGTATCGCTTGTAAAGAAAATATCGATATATCGTACAAACTCGATATACCGCCCAGCCCTAACCCACGCTGCCATGCTGAGGGGAGTGCATGCCAAGCACCAAGGCGAGCACTAAGTACCAACTCTACCAAAGCTATGGGAGTTGCTCCACAGATGCCTTGATAGCTGTCAGTGACATTATCCCCTTCGGCCAAAGGCCTGAGCTGCATACCCCAAAAAAACTTACCTGTTAAGGGCTGGGCTGGAAAGTCTGAACCCAGGGCAGAGATTGAAGGCTTGGAATCAGAAACAAAAGAGATTCCTTTAAGGGGATACGGCCAAGCATCTAGGACAATAACTAGACCCTGGCCTGTCACCCAGGGGGCTACCGCCAGCTCTGCATGAGCTTGCTCAAAGGAACTGACTTGACTCCTTCTAGACCTTCTGACCTTTTGTTCCTCACAAAGAACATGTCCTCACGTTCACAGAATGGCACAAAAAATGCCTTTACATGTATATATGCACCTAAATGATGCTAAAAGGACTTATGAGCAACTAATCGTTTCTATGCATAAGTCCATTGTATGTACTGTATGTATCCCACACATTTGACTATCATGTGCTAATCACTCATTGTGTATGTCTTTTGAATAACTATTGAATAGTTTATAGGATTATATTCATGTTGGGTATGTATGAGTTTGAATTTTCATGCTTTAAATGTTTCTATCAATCAGTACTTTGAAAAATGTATTATATTCTTGTTATAGAAATCATGTCCATATTATACTCTGCAAGACCGGGGAAATTCGGACCATGTGACTGATAAGATAACATGTTGATTTATGTATTGGGAGGAGAAACATAGCAACACCCCAAGCTAAGACAATGTCTAATTGGTCAAGACACCATTTGGGATGTGTCCAACAGCCCGGTTTAAATACTCAGGACACCATCAAATTATGCTTTTTTGGCCATTGCTTTTAGTCATCGCTTTTTGCATTAGGGCTTTTAGCCATGCTTTTTGCCTGTGAATTATTCAAGTGCCGTTCCAGCGTGCTCTGGCTTGCATGCCAGCAGCTCCTCTAAAACCATGAGGAGAAATGCCACCTAGTCTCGTCAAACTTTACTCTTTTCTTTCTTTCTTTTACTTTAGTTTATTTTCTTTTCCGTTGAGAGTTTCGTGTTCTGAGTTAAGTTTTGCCGCAACGCCGTGTCTCCGAGTTCACCTCGAGTCTGTGACTGCCTCAAACACCTTTCTGCAACGAGACAACAAGGGAACCCCCTAAATGAGCAACGCAAGTACCTCCAGATCCTAGCTGAACTGGTGCATTTAATATAAATTTTA
>NW_015542345.1:1710452-1714380 GCF_001515605.1 Sinocyclocheilus anshuiensis
TTCTCTCTTCCTGCAACTTGTGTGAATGTGTGAGTGCGTGTGTTTATGTGTTAGATTGGGTTATCCTTGTTAGATTGGCAAATCCTTTCAATTTAATGAATTCAGAACAGGAAAAAGTGATAGTAAAACTTATAGTGTTTATAGGGGCATTCATTATAAAAAATAAAATTTATATATATATATATATATATATATATAAGAATGAATTATGAAAGCTATTATATGATATGGAACATAAGTTGCAGTATGTTTCAGATGATAAAAAGTGACTTGCATTCTAGAAAATACAACATTAATTGAAACTGAAGAATACATTTTACAACAGCAGAATTCTGTATTGTTATATGAGGGATATATTATTTTCCTTAATAATGTCATGGGATCTACAATTAATACAATTGAGATTTATAAAAAATCAAACAAATATTGAATGACCACAATGATTAAACAAGGTTTCTACCAACTGCTAAACCACATGCAGGATTTTGGGTTACAGTAATCTGTGAAAGATACATCTGCTTTCAAAAACAGACCAGATGAAGGCATCTTAGTAGAAAGGAAGATACACAAACATTGAATTCTGACTTGACTTGAGTTCTTCCTATCTCCGTATACTACTGGTGTAGGTTTTGGACACAGTCTCTAATTACCCTGGGCAAACACCTGTGTCATACACCTGTGATGGAGCCTTATAATTGGTACCACCAATTACCAGCAGCTGCATTAGTGTGGAGACAAAGCTTTAAAAAGACACTTGGACATTCAGTTGTAAGTGAATCCAGAATGAAGGATGGTGGAATGAAGAGTTGACATCTTTGACCCTTTTCCCTTTTTATTCTTACATAAAATTATGCTTCATAAAAGTACACAAGAAAGTGCAGACATTACAATCTTGCTTCTTTTAAAGTATGCAACATTACCCATATTATTTGAATGAGTCACAGAGTAAGATTTTGGAAGTTTGTATATACTTTCAGAACTTTCTAGATCACAAGCAAGCCACAAATACCACATTTTATACTGGGACTCCTTTTAAGCGGATCTAAATGGAGTGAGGCATATTAACATTTGAAAGACATCTAAACGACAAACCCAGGGAATCAAATCCAATGAACTGCGACAGTGCTGTTAAATGTTACGTTGCGAAACATGAAACCCATCAGAATAATGATGAGTATATTGGCCCAAAAGAAGAGCGATTAGCTCACTAGCTTGTTACAAACTGAAATCTGTAAATGAATGGTTAATATAGGTCGGTAACCATGCAATGGGTTGGTAATTGGAACATATCTGACATTGATAAAGGACAAATAAAATGGTCCTGCTTGACCTGTAACTGCTGATAAAAAGCAAATGCTTAAATAGCAGTTAAAGGTTATCTATTCTTCCCAGGTCTTTTCATTTGGATAATCGTAAAGTCTCAGTCAAAATACCATTTTTTATATAGTGTAAAGGCTGATCCAATACCTCAAATTTGTTCTTTCTTTCTGAATTGCATATTTAAGGTTTGAAGTAGTCAACATAATAATAATAATTTTGATATGGTCACTACAGCAAGAGATAACATGTCAACTTATTCAGGTTGCAAGCACTCCATTTCAAAATATTCAAATCATTTTAATGATAACGGTCAAGTTTAATGGCTAAGGTGTATATTCCTGATTGCACAGAGATTCCAGCATTTAACAGAATGTACTTTGGAGGGAATTTCCATTATTATTTTTAGTAATCAGATATCTGAATATTGCATCTGTTATGTTAATTGGGGTCATAAAACCTACAAGTGTGTGGGTTATCCTTGTTAGATTGGCAAATCCTTTCAATTTAATGAATTCAGAACAGGAAAAAGTGATAGTAAAACTTATAGTGTTTATAGGGGCATTCATTATAAAAAATAAAATTTATATATATATATATATATATATATATAAGAATGAATTATGAAAGCTATTATATGATATGGAACATAAGTTGCAGTATGTTTCAGATGATAAAAAGTGACTTGCATTCTAGAAAATACAACATTAATTGAAACTGAAGAATACATTTTACAACAGCAGAATTCTGTATTGTTATATGAGGGATATATTATTTTCCTTAATAATGTCATGGGATCTACAATTAATACAATTGAGATTTATAAAAAATCAAACAAATATTGAATGACCACAATGATTAAACAAGGTTTCTACCAACTGCTAAACCACATGCAGGATTTTGGGTTACAGTAATCTGTGAAAGATACATCTGCTTTCAAAAACAGACCAGATGAAGGCATCTTAGTAGAAAGGAAGATACACAAACATTGAATTCTGACTTGACTTGAGTTCTTCCTATCTCCGTATACTACTGGTGTAGGTTTTGGACACAGTCTCTAATTACCCTGGGCAAACACCTGTGTCATACACCTGTGATGGAGCCTTATAATTGGTACCACCAATTACCAGCAGCTGCATTAGTGTGGAGACAAAGCTTTAAAAAGACACTTGGACATTCAGTTGTAAGTGAATCCAGAATGAAGGATGGTGGAATGAAGAGTTGACATCTTTGACCCTTTTCCCTTTTTATTCTTACATAAAATTATGCTTCATAAAAGTACACAAGAAAGTGCAGACATTACAATCTTGCTTCTTTTAAAGTATGCAACATTACCCATATTATTTGAATGAGTCACAGAGTAAGATTTTGGAAGTTTGTATATACTTTCAGAACTTTCTAGATCACAAGCAAGCCACAAATACCACATTTTATACTGGGACTCCTTTTAAGCGGATCTAAATGGAGTGAGGCATATTAACATTTGAAAGACATCTAAACGACAAACCCAGGGAATCAAATCCAATGAACTGCGATGGTGCTGTTAAATGTTACGTTGCGAAACATGAAACCCATCAGAATAATGATGAGTATATTGGCCCAAAAGAAGAGCGATTAGCTCACTAGCTTGTTACAAACTGAAATCTGTAAATGAATGGTTAATATAGGTCGGTAACCATGCAATGGGTTGGTAATTGGAACATATCTGACATTGATAAAGGACAAATAAAATGGTCCTGCTTGACCTGTAACTGCTGATAAAAAGCAAATGCTTAAATAGCAGTTAAAGGTTATCTATTCTTCCCAGGTCTTTTCATTTGGATAATCGTAAAGTCTCAGTCAAAATACCATTTTTTATATAGTGTAAAGGCTGATCCAATACCTCAAATTTGTTCTTTCTTTCTGAATTGCATATTTAAGGTTTGAAGTAGTCAACATAATAATAATAATTTTGATATGGTCACTACAGCAAGAGATAACATGTCAACTTATTCAGGTTGCAAGCACTCCATTTCAAAATATTCAAATCATTTTAATGATAACGGTCAAGTTTAATGGCTAAGGTGTATATTCCTGATTGCACAGAGATTCCAGCATTTAACAGAATGTACTTTGGAGGGAATTTCCATTATTATTTTTAGTAATCAGATATCTGAATATTGCATCTGTTATGTTAACTGGAGTCATATAGCCTACCTACAATAACAAATGTGTGTGTGTGTGTGTGTGTGTGTGTGTTGATAATCTGGTTTCCGAAGGCACTTTTAAATGACTACAGCACTTGAAATAAACAACTACTAATTTTTAAGCTATGACACAAACAACAAAATTGTAAGTATAATGCTTTAGAAAAAAAGCCATTTCTTGTACTTGTATTAACTACAACAGCACTGTGTTTGCAGCGTTCCTGCAACATGGAGCAAAGACATTTTGCTCAGGCGAGTCAGAGCATCTGTGCTTTGGCATCTTTTGATACTATCCAGTGGTGTATAAAGTACCTGAAAGCCATACTCAAGTAAAAGTACAGATATCTTACCAGAAAATTACTTTGGTAGAAGTTAAAATGACTGTTTAGAATATTACGTGAAGCAGCACTATGTAACTTTTGGCG
>NW_015542345.1:1715419-1754230 GCF_001515605.1 Sinocyclocheilus anshuiensis
AGGCCTAATGTTTTGTTTTTAACATAAAACGTTGAATACTGATATTTGAAATAATTTAAAACATGAAAAAAATTGTCGAAATGTCAAATTTAAACCGCCAGTAGGTGACCGCAAGTGACTGTTAATCAGTGAGTCATTGAGATTCAACCGATTGATTCAAACAACTGATTCATTCAGAAACAAAGCATTTTGACTGTGTTAATGAGTGAATCACTGAATCATTTATTCAACCGATTCGTTCAAAAAGCTGATTCATTCAATAAGTAAACACTGTGACACAAAACAGTGCTATGATCTTTGTTTGGAACTATTTTCGTTGGCAAAATTGAACAAAAACAAGCAATATTATGTCTAAAATGTAAGTAATTTATTGCTTTACTGAACTTGTATAAAATGATCATTAAATGTGTTCATGCTGATATCTGCAGGAAAACGGTACTCTTTGTGTGATTTCGATTAAGTTAACTATATTAAATTATATAAATATATAAAAAGCATACAGAAGCATTTTTGTCGTCTACAATTTAGAATGCCTTGAATTTTGAGTTTTAATAGACTAATAAATCAACATGCGTGCACTCTGTGTGTGATTTGGTAATATAGCCTACTTGATAATGTCAGATCGCACATCATTACAACAACACTTACCATATTATCGCAGACTGTATGTATCGCACACCCCAGACTCGACTTGAATTGAAAATGAATCATCCGCGTTTGTGTGAGCACTTGTTTGAACATGAGCAAAGGTGTTTTTTGGGAGTCTAACTTGCATGCGCCAGACCACTGTTTCGTCAAACCTGCTTTCCTGCAGTCTGTGTTCTTCTGACTAATTTGTAGCAAGTAACGAATATGCTTCGGGGAAATGTATCGGAGTAAAAGTATACATTTTAATTAGGAAATGTAGTGGAGTAAAAGTAAAAGTTGGCTGAAATATAAAAACTCAAGTAAAGTACAGACACTCCCAAAAAAATACTTAAGTACTGTAACGAAGTATTATTACTTTGTTACATTACACCACTGATGCTATCTGCATAGTGGAGGAAAAAATATACAGACTAACTGGCTGAATTTTGTGCCGCAGATTCTTTCAAAACCTCATTTGGCATGATGAGTTTAATCAGTGCATGCTGATAAGAGAAGAGACAACTCACTCCTATACAGCTGAAAGTGAAAATGGATCGATAAACAGCACCAAGGAAGAGGACAAAATGGAGTCACGGCAATTTAAAATCTCAGCAATGTTTGGTTTCCAAGGGCACATCTACTGAAGATGGAAATATAGACACATCAGGGGAATGCTGTTTTCTCTTAGTGATCAGCAATCACTGATGTGATATGAGGGAAATCTTAATCAGAAGGCTCAATTTAGCCTTTCCATAGACTGTTTAGCATGTTTCTCAGATTGAAGTTGAAGCTTTTCTATCCTTCAGGGCCTGATTCAGTATGATCATGAGAGCAATTCACAGGGACAAAAGCTTACCTAATGAGTCCTTGTTTCATTCATCACATAGTGCTGACTGCATGACTTATATTCTTTTCTCAAGGCCATATCAGCATTGGGCAGAATCAGGTATGGTTGTTACATCTACACAGGACTTCCTAAACATCCGTTTCAATATGCGTGTGAAAATTTGGCTAATCTTTGATGCTATCACAGGCAGCAACACAAAGTCAATTCTGCATTAAGTTGATCTAATATTTAATCAAATGGAATCAATTTATGTAGCTATTGAGAATCATTATAATTACAAAAAAAGGTCGTTAATGATTTTCTGTTTTTTTAAAGCCTAAAGGTAATTTAATCAACAGTATTTTATGGGATATTTCAGAATGCTTGCTTTTGTATTCATTTCAGTATTTTTTAATATATATATTCTAATAACAGTGTATTAACTGAATACAAATTAAGTACATTTTATTAAAAAAAAAAACAAGATATGGCACAAAATTTGCTGAAAGAATGGTTTTGAACAAATATTAACTTAGATATTATTTAAAAAAAAACATTACTTTAGCTATAAATGTATTTTTTGACAATGCTGGTGAGCTTTGTTCCCTGAGCCACCTAATGCTTTTTCAATGAAACCATTTCTATTTATTTTCCCACAAAACATGTTGCTCCTTCAATGGTCAATCTTTTTTTTCATGCAATCATGCACATGGGAGAAGTAAAAAGCAAATTTTCCTTTAGACACATCATACCCTACTTGTCATATAAATACATTTTAGTATTAAAAAGTGACACTACCACTAATACATGTACTTGAACTAATAGTTTTGCTAATTATAGCACTGCATTTTTTTTCATTGACATCCACAGTTGCAATTAAACCAGAAGGCAAATTAATGTTTCTACATCTGATTTTGTATTTCTTTTTTTTTTTTGATTATTACGCAGCATGGTGGAATGTGCTATTTACCGACAAAACTGCCTGATTATGCCACATACAGGGATATATTATCCAACACCTCAAAATATGATAATTTGCATGATATCGACCTATCATGTTCATTCATGCTAAATGTAGATTAAATTGTGGAGATAGGACGCAAGGGGATAGGATTGACTTACGCTTTATGCATCCTTCATTTTCTCATTTGAGAACTAATTACTGAAACCTATGCTGGCGATCAACCTGTCAGTCTTTCACTTTTTGCTTTGTATGTTGCATAATACGTCAATGAATTTCACTCATGAGTTGATAATGGTTGGTTTATCAATCTTTTGTTGTATATTCAACTCATGAAAGCACATCTGTGTCTTTATAGAAAGTCTGATGCAGTGAGGATTATAATACCTGCAGAAGGTTAGCAGTTAGCGTTCCCATTCATCTCAATGGCAGTTTCTCAGCTGGCAGAGGACGCATTATATGTGCACAATTTTAAATCTGCCGTCTTTGATCATTCCGCAGGAATATGACTCAATGAACTCAATGACTGTCAATGGAGAAAGACGTTAAGATAAGAAAAACGTCAGACGTACTTAGAGGCTTTTGCATCTGAACTCTTCATATGTATGTATGCGCTGCTTCATCATAGTTCCATGGTAGAGCCCTTCCCCTTCTTCCAACAGCTTATGTTTCAGCTATTTAAATAGTTCAGTTTTGTATGTAATGGAAACGTGATTATATTTCGTTTCGTTTTTTTATTAAGTTAATTTAGAAAAACGTTTGGAGCATTTTTTGTTCATTAAATACATGGTAATTACTTTTGCTGGTGCGGCAAGCTTTAGCCTATTGCGTGCATTTGAACGCAGACCTCTTCGGCTGCGCTGACGGCACGCTCGCTGCTGCTGGACACTAAACACAGTTGAGACAGTCGCGGTAGCATGGTCTCGTGTTGTTTCCACCAGGGCGGCAATTTTTTTTTTCATCACTAATTGATGGATGTCTAAAATATAAAAATAAGGAGAAGCCTAAAACAGAATAACACCCGTCTATTATTCTCCTCAAACGCGGGATGAATTAATTACGTTGCTTCCGGCTTTGAAAAATGTTTTAATGTCTGAAATTTCACAGTTATTTTGTTTTCAAAGATGATAAAGGAAATAACAGTTGTACAGCGTAAGCTATGCATGAAGACTCTTGCTTTAACAAAGGCTTCTCAACCAACTTGAACATTTGCAGGTACGACTAGCATGGAAATCATCATGTTAGCTAAAATTGAGTGTTTGTTAGTGATTTAAAATTCCATGGTGTGCATGACTGCAGTTGTGTGTAAGTTTTCTAGCGGAAAATGAGCTGGAAAATGTAGAAATTAACACGAGAGTCCCCACACCCCGGATCAGTCAATACCAACTTGAACATTTGCAGGTACGAGTCCGACTAGCATGGAACTCATTATGTTAGCTAAAATGTTGTGTTTGGTAGTGATTAAAAATTCCATGGTGTGCATGACGGCAGTTGTAAGTTTTCTAGCGGAAAATGAGCCTGAAAATGTAGAAATTAACATGAGAGTCCCCACACCCCGGATCAGTCAATAAAATAAAGAAAGATCATAGCATTTCACATGCATTTCGACATGTAGGCTTATTTTAAAATAGACTAATATGTATATGGTGTAAAATTTTTAATGTTGTGTATAAACTATATTTTTACTTGTACATGTTAAAGAAATAAAATAATAATAATAAAAATAAAACTGTAATACTAAACTTTATAGCCACTAGATGTCTGCATAGCCTTTTATATAAATATACGGGCTGTAATATCTAGATTCTAGATGGTGAAGCAAGACACAATTTTTAATAGTTTCAAATAGTTTCTACTACAGTTTTTATTAGTTTTAATTTTAAAGTCATAGTTAAATAAAAGTAGGCTATTTAGATATTGCTTTTTTTTTTACTTATTTACATATGTAACTTGAAGTAATCCAAAAGTAATCAGATTACGTAACTTTTATATTGTGGTACTTGGATTACGTTACTGAATACTTTTTTAATGAAGTAATTTGTAACTAACGGAATACATTTTAAAAGTAACCCTCCCAACCCTGAGTATATATACATATATATATATATATATATATGAAGAGTTAATTTGCAAAAACCGATAAACGCCACTTTCAAAAAAATTAGCAGATTGCCGTGCATTATTCTCCACATATAGCGCGATCTGAACCCTAAACACGTTTTGTCAAAAAAGCCGTTTTTGTCCTCTTTTCAAAAAACATGAAATGTGGAGTTATCTGCTTTTGCCAAAAAAAGACTGTTGGAGTTATCCGCTTTTGTTATAAAACAAACTTTTAATATGTAAAAAAAACATACTTTCAATTAAATTTTAATTTAGTAAATTACCTGTATTGTTATTATTACTTCATAAAAACAACATATATATATATATATATATATTTCTAATCAAAAGTGAAATCAGTCATTTTAAATGCTACAAGTGAATTTAGGCATAAAAAAATTGTAATTACACCAAAAAAAAAAGGAAAACCAAAAAAGGACATTTTTGACACTTGACAAATTTTGATACTGATTTTGTGTCTTGTGATTTACTAAAGATTAGATGCTATGCAAATTGTGTTTTAAAAGCTTTAAAATGACGATGTAATATAAATGTAAAACATTACTTAAAAATTATATATGTACTATATATGTAAAATTATATACAGTATGTAATATATATGCACACCCAGCACTATGAGAAAAATACTCCCATATTCAGGGGGATACATGCCAAATGAGTTGGCACCAGATGTATTGTGTGTGTGAAGCATTCCTCTCACTGGACTGATAGACGGGGTCATTTTCTTGGCAGTGGCCCGCCACACACTGCTCATGCAGTGGAACACAAGCCCCCGCTGAGCTCAGATCAATAACACCGACATAGATTATTGCTAAAGTGGGTCTCCTGTCAAGTGTAATAAACACTTTGCAATTATACTTCACACAGACGTATCGACCTGCGAGGGTCTGTTGCGTATCACTTGTTAGCAGAAATCAGAATCTGATGATCACTGGAAGACAGTTTAATTGACTCTATTAAAACAGCATAAAACCATGGCCTGGTTCATGGGAAAATACAAACAAACACAGAGTCTCTACCTGACTTGGTGTCAGGGTCAGTGCACACTTTCTCAGATGCCTTTAAGTCAAATGTTAGCCCACCTCATCTTTCTTCAGGCCACATTCCCTCAGTTTGTGACAGCATTAAATATAGGCTTTGCTCCAGGTTTACATGTCACTGCAGATTTCTGGACATCCAAATAATTTATCTGTAAGACGTTGTGGGGGGAAGTAAACAGAACTCTGAGTAAAACTGTCACAAGTACAGCTGAAATGTTGACAGAAACATACACGACATTCTCATTACCTGAGCGTGTTAGGACAACACACCTTTAGCGTGGGGACTTGAAAGACAGAAAATCTCACAAATTGCTCTTTGCACATAAGAATCAAATCTTCATTTCCAGGTTTTCATGCTCGATGCCTGTGGATTCCATCATTTTGGCAGCTCAGCTGTACTTGCAGTGATTGCAATAGTCCACATATATTCCCCTCATGCCTGTACTATTTAGAAATTCCATTTGATTGACAGCCAATAGGTTCTTGTGAGTCTGCATGCTAGCAGGGGATGAGGAGGCAGCTGTCATGCTGCTCAGTGGCCAATCTGTCAAGACTGCCTTATATGCCATTTCAATCTCTGCGAAAGTTATTTTTCCTGTAAGTACAAGGAATACCATTAATTTATTTGAATGTCAGTGTTTCCCAATGGTTTGTTCCAGCATGCAAAAACATTAGTATTTGCAAATGTGAACCCTGATGTCAGCAGGGCCGCATTAAGACTGCACTGGGCCCCGGGGCTATGACTTACTGCAGGGCCCCCCATCACAATAATGATATATATAAAGCTTTAAATAGGATTTTTATCCCACATCAAAATTCTTGATGCACTGAAATTTCACAATTTTTGTTACCAATTTCAATATAACAAAAAATAATACTAGCCTAAGTAAAAATAAGCTTACTGAAGACAAGTAAACAGTCACAACTTAAGCTACAACAGAACAAAGATCATAAGAAATCGGCCTACTTGAAAAACTTGAAAGCACTGAATAATATTATGGTGTATAAAGAAAATTGAAAAATAGACTGAATGGTCTTGACTTCACTGTATATATTCAATATACATTCATTCTTATTTATTTGACAAAAGTGATTCAGTCAAGGACAGTAAGTGATTTTCCTTCTGATGTTTGATTTACATTATCGACACAAATGGCAACAGCAGCTATATTAGGCTGCTTTAGAGGAATAGTTCACCCAAAAATGAAAATTCTGTTGTTGTTCTAAACCTGTATGAGATTCCTTGTGCTGTTGAATGCAAAATATTATATTTGGAACAATACTGGTAATCAGACCGTTGTTGGGCCCCCATGACTTTATGGAGAAAAAAACAAAAAAACACTATTGGAATCAATGGGGACCAGAAACTGGTTACAATCATTTTTCAAAATATCTTCTTTTATGTTGAGGAGAACAAAGAAATCATAGAGGTTTAGAACAATTTGAGTTTAAGTATATGATGACAGGCTATCTTCATTTTTGGGTGAACTATCCTTTTAAGACCTCATCATAGAGGCTAATCCAGGATCTCATGTAGCCTAACACTACACATGCTTTATCTTTAACTATTAACGCTCATTTAAGGCACAAATAACTGTGTTTACGAGGATTCTCGCCGCAAAGACCGCGCCGCGCGAATCAGGCTGAAACCGTTAATGCACGCATTTAGCAGAATTAATTATGCCAAACTGCTTAATGTTCATTAACAGTTTAAACCATTTGTTTTAAAACCTGCTTAAAATGCGTTTAAATGATAAGCTTAGCCTACATCTTGACGTGCAAAATGATTGATATATTTCTACCGGATTATCTCCCAATCCTTAAATGAATATATAGAGACAGAGTTTGTTCAAACACAAAAACAATAGGACATCCAGTTAATAATAAAACTAACCGTGTAGACGATGATGCTGTTTTTTTCCCATGTGCCCGGTTCACTTGCTGTTCCAACAACAGTTGATTGAAGTTACCTCCACTGCATCATCAGCTTTAGTAACCTGATAGGGGAGTTTACTAACTTATGTTTTTTTTCTGTTGTTTGTATTTGAAGTTTTTCATTTTTTGAGCCCCTCTCTCTCAGAATTGCTGACATTTGTACTTATAGAATATTGTTCTTTGCGCGAACATTTCCAGATTACTCCAGAACAAAGTGAAGAGTGGAGGTGAATGCAAACATAGGCTACTGGGCAGCGATCACCTGATAGATATGTGCACATGTCGTTCAAATGTCAAATATAGAATAAATGCATTAGATTGGTAAACCAAGTACAGACTTTAAGCTTCAATCTCAAATGTAATGCATGGAATTTACGGAAAAGCTCAACTAAATAACAGCGCTAATAAGTGGGTGGCGTGGTGACTTTGGCGATCGGCGCGCCAGTTAATTTACCCCACAGCCAATCACGGGCCCCGTCCTTGCTCGGGCCCCGGGGCTTCAGCCCCGCCTAGCCCAATGGTTAATACGGCCCTGGATGTCAGTGCACATATAACTTATTCTTTGGCTAAATCAGTAACATAGAAGAGTGAGTGTTTTTTTTTTTTTTTTGCACATCACTGTTAAGCTTTGTTGTTCTCATCCATTTCTAAGTTGTACTAAGTATCCAGGAACAATATCAAAACAGTACCAGGAATAGATACCCCATTTTTTAAATTACTTTTTAATTACTACTTTAATTAATTCAGCAAGGATGCATCAAATTAATCAAAAGTGACAGTGAAGACTGTAACATTGTTACAAAACAAGAACAAAAAAACAAAAAAAAATCAATTTCAAATAAATTCTGTTCTTTGGAGCTTTCTATTCAAATGAATGAATAGATGAATAAATAAATAAATAAAGGACGTGACACTGAAGACTGGAGTAATGACTGCTGAAAACTCAGCTGTCATCACAGAAATAAATTACATTTTAAAATATATTCATATTTCAATATAAACTGCTGTTTTAAAATGTAATATTTCACGATACTGTATTTTGTTGTATTTTTGATAAAGTGAATACAAGCCTTAATGAGCTTAAGAGACCTCTTTAAAAAAAAGTTTTTTACAAATCTTTCCAACCCCACACTTTTGAATAAAGTTTATTATATATATATATATAGAGAGAGAGAAAGAGAGAGAGCGAGAGACATAGATAGATAGATAGATAGATAGATAGATAGATAGATAGATAGATAGAAAAAAATACTACAAATAACACAACAAAATTACTAAAACTTGAACTAAAATTTAAATGAAAACAGAAAATATATAAATAAAGCATTTAAAATATTAATAAAAACTATAATAGTATCTGAATGATACTGAAATAACAGTTCAGAACTGCGTGTATATGTGATAAGGTGTCAAGTCAAGTCAAGTCACCTTTATTTATATAGTGCTTTTAACAATACAGATTGTGTCAAAGCAACTGAACAGCATGCTTGTGCTTCTGTCTCTGTAGAAAGTGGGCGAGTCTGTTGTGATGCTAAAACTATCCTGTGCAAGAAATGATGGTTCAGCCACTTTAGCACTTCAGTGCCACAGATTTTATTTCTAGTGTCTGTGTTCAAACAGTTCCACAAAGTGCACAACATATTTTATAACATTATTAAAATATCGAAAATTATCATATACACTACATATATATTTATCACATATATTACCAGTATATTTAAGATTATGTGAAAGAGACAAGGCCACTTTTCCTAATTAAAATTATATCTTTGATTAAATTATATAACACCTATAATGGTCTCATGCATATTGCACACACAAATGGGTAGTGCTGGCAGAAATTGCTTTATGCAGCTTCAGTGATATTTTTATTAGTCCATCTGTAAGGTAAGTTGTGCTAAGAAAGTACCGGTTGCAGTACATTTGTTTGAGGCACTTTATACAGCAAATCTTTACACTTATTTATATAATATAAATATATTATCAATATTATATGAAGTAAGTGAAATAATCAGTACTTATTTCTGTTAGACAGACTTAAATTCTGATCACAAGAATCTAAATGTTACATAAACAAATTAATGGCAGGTCACTTTACATGTTCGCTTTATACAAAAGCTCAGAAGGAGAGTTGGACTATGCTGTAGTCAAAGCTCATCCACAGGTTGTTGACTCCTCTACACATTGCATCCTCAAACTTGTTTTGACTGAAGTGGAGAGGGAAACCTTGACCACGAGTATTGATTTTCTCCTGATGGACATTTGATCCCTCCCGGTCAGAACCAAGTTAGAGGTCATGACTGATAAGATAACGATGAGGAGACAAGAGTATCTTGACATCCGTATAAAGCAGAACGCAGCTCAACTGTAAAAGAGCACAAGTGAAATTAAGTTTATGCATATGAGAAAGACAGTAGAACTGGGCCTGACATTGCTGCTATATAAATGAATTATGGGTAGAGGTTCTCACAGTCAGATACTGCTACTGGATTGCAGATTGCAAAGGTGCCCCTTAGTGTTGTTACAGTGGAAACTGTGTACTATAGCGAAAACTCAGAATAACATGAGGGTGAGTAAATGATGATGGGATTATAATTTGAGGGTGAACTATCCATTTAAGTTGGTGTTTTCTATACTTTTTTTTCTAAACAGTTACCATCAGAAGTATCTTTGAAGAAAGTATATGATGAAGTTTGCATTTAGTTGGCCAAAGAAAACAGAAAAGCTTAACAAAATATGATATTTCAGCAGCACAGAACTCCTCAGCTCTCAAGCGTTTCAAACTGAAAATTATCTACCAATATATAATCACTCCTACTTGTTCAAAAATAGGAACAACTGACTGAACATGTTGACTTAAAATCCTTATTAGCATATAACGCAGTTTTCTTCAGAAATAAACATATAGAATTTTAAACATCGACTCAGTTAAGATTGTTATTGTTAGACATTATAATTTCAAAGTAAAAAAAAAAACCTCAAATGCAACTTATGCCAGTATATCATCACTTAAAAGCAATAACTTTATCAGCCATTAAAACATTTAACATATTGTGACATTACAAGTTATTACTTTTAATATTTAGTTAGAAACTAGTTGCAACTATTCATCAAATACAGAGTCTTGGCAGATCTTTCTTGTAAGAAAATGCTTGGTAGGTCTGCCGGAGCATTGTTCTTACAGGAGCCGTCTTTGATCATCACACCTTGGAGGCAGAGGGCTCCATAAATAGAAGAACAAAGAAAACCTTTCATATTCACCAAGAATTAAATAATAATAATAATCATAAAAAAGAATATATCCAAAGTCCAAATTTATTCTTTATAATTATAACACTTTTTTTTATCTAAAATACTATATAGTATAGTATAGAATAATTGTATAATAAAGTATGACAAAAGCATGTACTGTTGTATAAAATAATACATACTATAATGTAGTATGAAATTACATTATTCTATAATGCTATATACTATATTAAAATATATTGTAGTATAAGGTCCCACTTTATATTAAGTGGCCTTAACTACTATGTACTTACATCAAAAAATAAGTACAGTGTACTTATTGTGTTCATATTGTATTGCAAAACACTTTTGCTGCTTTTGAGGTGGGATACGGGTAAGGTTAGGGACAGGTTTGGTGGTACAGGTAGGTTTAAGGGTGGGTTAAGGTGTAAGGGATGGGTCAACAGTGTAATTCTAAATGTAATTACAGAAATTAATTACAGATGTAATTACATGCAGATATTTTTCAGATATATCAGTTTCAAATGATCAGATGAGCATGCATTCATCAGTTTTCCATCTGTATGGAGTCATCATAATATCATATAGAGGGAATCAAACATGCATATGGCATAAGCCTTATCAAAAGGTTATCTTGAGTGCTGTGACAACACCAAGCTCGACAGAGAAATATGTTGCTTGTGCATTTCAATGACAAAAGCATCAACAATAAGAAACACAGCAAAGAGCAACAGGAAGCAAGCAAACGTCAGGAACAGATAGTCAGACTACTGCTATCTAGAACTTTCGACCTTTGAAAAATGCAAGAGTGATTGCCACTTCGTGTGTCTTTATCAAATCCCAGTGACATACGGACTTGATGAATGCTGTTCGGAATCTGCGACTATGAGACAAGCCACCCAAATTTCAAAGCCCGGGGCAAGTGACAGTCCAGTAAACATGAGATGACGCTTGACTGAGCTACAGGCCACAGAGAACAAATCAGAATAGCATGTCTGTGACAGACTATGAGTACAGTGCTTTTTAAAACCCACACTGGAATGGATGCTGTGTGCTGCTAGATCAAGTGTGGAATGTGGATAGGGTTTAGATTTTCTGTTCCAATTACTCATACATCATGGTATATTTTCCTCTGCGCTTTTTGACAGCCAGAGTGCAGTGTCCATTTCACAACCTTATAGGTCACGTCTGTTGTTGTTTGGACGCCGTGTAGAATTCAGATGGGTTTTTGAAAACTGTGAGGGAAAACAAAGTGGAAGTTGAGACGGTTGAAGTATTTTCTAAAATTCTTCATCACAAGATCCTTTGAAAACATGAATCACCTTCATATATATTTTTGTGTCTATTTAACACAAGTGCACATTTACTGAAGTGAAGGACTCCTAAATAAACTATTCCAGAAATTATATTCATTTACACTGAACTTCAATGAAAAATATTCTGTCCTCATATTCACCGTCATGTCATATGACTAGCTTTATTTCCGAAAAGAGAATGTTTGTATTTCTAATGCCCTTACTGAGACTGGAAATAAAAAGTTTGTGTTCCATAAAATAAATAAAGTCATATAGGTCTGAAACGACATGAGGGTGAATAAATAATGACAGAACCTTGATTTTTGGATAAACTGTCTCTTTAAGGTTTTACAGAGTTTTGTTTAATTAACAAAATGCTGGTCAGCCAGGCTCTAAATAGTCTGAATTCCTTGATGACCCCTATTTCAATACTTCTCTGTTTTTGCTAAAAGCACTGAAGCGAGAAATGCTTTTGAGAACATTAAGCAACGATGTATGAAAACACAGAGATGTGTGAAAACCGCTTTTTTAACTTTATTAACACCTTTGCCTTTGATGAAAATTGGTTGGCCAAATTTGTCTGTGGACATTGGAGAAAGCATTGAAAAAAGCACTTTCTGCACAGTGATTTATAATCCGTAGCCTTGTGACCAAGTCAAACACTTTGGGCTATTAGCATAATAATGTTAGCCTGGTTAGCACTTCACATTTTAAGGCTCAAACTATTGGGACACTATTTGCAAAAACACCTCCCTCGGATTCAATTTTTTATAGTTTAACAAAATGTGCCTCATTTGTGAATCTCTGTCGACTTCTGCTAATGGTAGACAGATGTGAGGAGAATAATTTTCATTAAGTATAGATGAACAGCCAGAGTTTTAATTAAGATTTCTGTCTATGTAAATGTACATTTAAAAAAGTGTTTAAAATAAACTGGACTCATCTGCAATGTTTAATCATATTTACAGTAAAAAGCGAGATGATCATGAATGTTTTAAGAAAATCACATACTCTAAAAAATGCTGGATTAAAAACAACCCAACTTGGGTTATTTGGCAACCCAGCGCTGGGTAAATATTGGACAGAACACATGCTGGGTTATTTTTGTTATTTTTTATTCTGGTTAAATGTTTTTACCAAGCATGCTGGGTTGTTTTATTTAAGTCGTCTATTGATTAAAAGTTATTATATTGCTGGCTTAAAGTGGACTGGAAATTAAAAAAACAAACAAAAAAACAACAGAATTACTAGAGGCAACAGCAATAATCAAAAGATGAACATTTATTATTAAGCAAGAACACATGGACAGAATACAAGACAAATTGAATTTATATGGGTGAATATAGCATAATTTACATACATTATACAATATTACATACATTTAAACTTGTTTAACAAGCATTTTAATGTAACATAAAAATGTAACATTAAAAAGTAACATTTTAATGTTAAGTGTATTCAATCGTTCTCTGTAATCACTTTTCACCGAAATAGTGCTAATTCTCGTGCTGGTGTGTCGCCGAAATCTGTACGTGTGAAGGGTGAAAGGCTGCTGTTCGCGGGGGGAACTGCAAACTTCAAGTTGCGGCCTCACGATTCACTCGTAGCTGAAAGATGCCATGACTGACTTCAAAACCTGCCCACAAACAAACAGTACTGAAATTAGAGAACATATTTTAACATCAAATTAAATTAAACTCAGTCCTATAACAAATAAAATCAATTTATGTTATGCAAGGCAAAAGGCGTTTCCATCATGCGAAGTGACTGCTGCTGACGTAGCTGACTGACATTTCGTCCTTTTGTTGTGTTGTGTAAAATAAAACAATTAACAGCACAGTAAAGTAATAAAATGTATACAAACCTTTATTTCGCTGAATAAAATGTATACAAACCTTTATTTTGCCGAATAAGTGTACCAAATCCATGGCAGCGACGGTGGTGCTGAGAACCGATCTCTCCTGTAGAGGACTCAAAAAGCCCGCTCTGACTGTAACTCAGCAGTTGGGTTGTTTCGTCTGAGACATGCTCAACCCAGCGGGAGGGTAGAAAAAAATAACCCAGCGTTAAAAATGACCCAGCAACTTAGTTACAGAAAAACTACCCAGCACCTGGGTCAAAATATTAAAAACAACCCAATAAAATTATCCAATGGGCTGAACCCAGCATTTGGGTTAAAAAAAGAAGCATTTTTTAGAGTGTGCACTAACTGGTTTTATTGTACAGAAAAATATAGTAAATATCCAAATATCTCAGACAGAGAAAATCCAGGCCAGACAGGCTTGCAATATGACGCAATGATGCAGTCCAAAAAAAAAAAAGGCCAAGATTTTTGATCAAAGAAAAGACCTTTATAAAGTTTTTAGTTCCTTTCAGGCTTTTACACCACGTGTCTTGCTCTAAAAAAATGATGATGCTTTGTGTGGAAGAATAATAAAAACAGAGCTTGGGCCCTGTCCAGGAAACCTGGCAGCTCACCTCAATATCAAATACAGCCAAAATTTAATCTTGAACAAGGGCACTTGAAATACTTTCTGAGTGACTGCAGCAGATTTATAACCGGTTTTAGCATGTCATAATGCCTGATCAAAAGTCTGGTTGCAGAAAACCACTGTGATGTACTGTCTTTTTTAAAGCCGTATCAGTTTAAACTTCTGATATATGGTTTTCTGAGCGTACACATCTGAAGCACCCAGGTGAAAAAGAAATATATTTAAATTGTGCTTTTTCAGACATACTTACTATATTTAAATGATACTATACTAAGTGCATATTAAATTTATTATTTTGAAACAACTTTAAGTATATTAAGTGTATTTCAAGATATGTTTAAGTTGGATTTTAATCTATTTGTAATATATTTAATATATTGAAATTGTGTTAAATTGGAACCACTTTAAGTATATTTAGTGCAAATAAAAGTTTTTGTTTGAATAATATATGTATGTGTACTGTATTTATTTATTATGTATATATAAATACACTTACATTCAGTATATATTTTGAAAATATTTACATGTATATACATTTATATATTTATATTATTATATTTTATATTATATATATAAATATATTTAATGTATAAACATATTTTTCTTAAATATATTCATGCATGTGTTTGTATTTATATATACATAATAAATATATACAGTACACACTCATATACTATGTAAAGAAAAACTTTTATTTTGGATGCGATTAATCGCTTGACAGCACTAGTATTAACTGACAAGCGTAATATACAGTACCTATAATGCTGTCTATGAAAATATGACCCAAATAATAAAATGAACACAGAAAATCACTCACTGCTCTTGAATGAATAATTTAGCTCTAATAAGAAGGCATTTCTTACTTAAATGCTGCTTTTAAGTGCTCTAGCATGAAGATAAACATGGCGGATTGTGTGCGGCTCACTCAGGGCGGGGTCTCTGCTAATACGGCAGTGTCCGTCAACAGTCGGGGGCGGGGCCTGTGCAAAGTGACGACACAATGTACAGATTCTACAAACGGCTTGCTCTGAGACACTGCTTATGATTTTTGGGGATTAAAAAAAAAAGGAGCAGGTGGATTTTTAGCATTAAAGGGTGACTGTGTACACACATCGCGAACATACATTTGTTCAAACAATATGTAAAAGTGAATTTTACATAATAGGCACCCTTTAATTCAGCCTTGGTGAGCATAAGAGACTTCTTTCAAAAACATAAATCTTACCAACCCCAAATATTTTAATGTATAGTTAACATTTCTCTCGGTTTATCTGTCATCTTGGACACATGCAATGCTGCCGTAGTGGTGAAAACAAGGTATCATCAGAGACAGCTTAGGTGGCATAATCTATGAAATAAATAAATAAATAAATAAATAGTAGAAAAGCCTATAATTACACCTTAAATAGATATTCAACGGCATACTGTACAGTGTATAAATATACAGCCCATTTGTCAGGATGAACAAGGTGCTACAAGCTAATAACTAACATCCAAAGTGCAAGAGTATAAGCAGTAAACACTGCTAATGAGTATGTACTTACAAGCTGGAACGATGTTAGACATAAAAAAAAAAATACTTGCTAAGGTAGGCTTATAGCATAACAACCAAAGGTAACATTTTTCATGCTTTTCAAAACTGTGCTTTCTAAAACTATAAATTCAAAGGTGACATTTCCAAAGGTCATTTTATGACACCAGAGTAAATATTAGTTTTTGGTGTCATACTCAGACAGAGGTTATAGCAATTTAGTCAGTTTGTATGTGCATAACGGCAGATTTAAGAATGTGTAATGGTAATGGCATCCTATCTGTTAGTAGGGATGTTTCTCCCTTTTCCATGCTTTTCTGAGATATAATAATGACTCCAATTAATTGTGGAGGCAGACAGGCTTTCAAAAGTCCACCACTGGAGTGCCTTTTCACAGCCATGGTGCAAGACTGCTTTTACTGCCAGGCAGTAATATCCACTCCTGTCATAGTGATGTCTCTCAAGTATATGTGCTTTCATCTGTCCACATTGGATAGTTAGAAGCATAAAATCTCAATTCCATGTAGGTGAAAAGCCATCATTCTCTCTCTCTCTCTCTCTCTCTTTCTTTTTTCCAAAGCCATTTTGAAAGACTTTATCTGGTAAATATATTTCAAGCCATGTCTTTTCTGGCCTTTGCCTTGTTTCGTGGTAATAATATCTGATCAAATGTAATTTTTGAGGTGCGCAAGCACAGCTGTTTGCACCCTGTTGTTTTGGCAGTATCATCGTTTTTATCATTACTGATGTTGTTACAGTTTCAGCTCTAACTAGGCTGTAACAAAGAATTATCGGATATATGGATTGCACACTTTCTGAAAACCAGGATATTCGCCATTTTAATGTACAGTTTAGGTTTGGATTATTAATATTTGTATGCTTTCAAAAGTAGTCTCTAATGTATACCAACACTACATTTATTTGATAAAAATACAGCAAAAAACAGTAATACTCTGCAATATTTCTACAAAATTTGATCAATTGATTAAAAGTGACAGTAAAGAAATTTATAATGCAACAAAATATTTCTATTTCAAATAAATGCTGTTTTTTATTTAAAAACCTTGAGAAAAAATGTACACACACAAAAAATATATATAAAAAAAAATTAAAATCAGCAGCAAAGCATCAACAATAATAAGCTAATCAAAATTAGAATGATTTCTGAAGGATCATGTGACACTAAAGACTGGAGTAATATTACTGAAAATTCAGCTTTATCAAGAGGCATAAATTACATTTTCTTAAATTTATGCAGAAAATAGATATTTTAAATTGTAATACTATTTCACAATATTACATTTTTAATTTTTTTTTAATAAAAAATTGAGACTTAAAAAATGGATGGATAAAAGTTAATTATTCCAAATTTTTTACCGCTAGTGCATTTGAAGTTTTCCATCACTGTAGGAAAATCTGCATCATTAGTATTGATCAAATCCTTTTATATGTCACTATGGATTAGTTCCTTGGGTATTTTATTGTTGTTTCATCATCCCACCTCCACCCTCAAGCTCCATGAACCTGTTTTGATGTTCTCTTTATACTTGCTTGCTTGGTTGTGAACTGTCTGCACTATTTTGAGCTGACAGAGCCTCTGTTGTGTTCGCACTGGATGTCTAATGAATTATTTAGCAGGAGATATTATACTAAATAGATTTACACACAGAACCTAATAAGGATTTTTATGTCTATCAACAAAAACTATATTAGAATCTCTTATTATAGCCATTAATTTTGTCATTGGATGTCACTGTTTTCTATTCTCTTAGGATCATAACACCTGTAACCATTATGCACTGCACACTATTGACAATGATTTACATTGTGTGGCCTCACTAGGCATGATATGATATAATGACATTTAAAAGGATTTTGATCAATGATATGATAGATTTTCCAGCAGTTATGGCAAACTTCAAGTCAAGCTAGGCCCGGTGTATTTGCTATTGAGGGATGTACTTTCATATCAAGTAATATCGATAATTATCACAATACATTTCAAATCTTTATTTCTTTCAAGTTTAAAGGCAGATTTCTTATCCTAAGTGAAAGTTGTAGAAACCAAGCAATTGTGTTTTTTTTTTTTTTTTTTCAGAACATGACAAACACTTGCCAAACAGGTAAACATTTCATAAATCTGAGGTACAATATTCATTTATAATAATAACATTTATTTTATACAGTAAAATCATTTTTCAGCCATTTTTCCTTGTCAGAATATCTTAATAGAGAAGAAAATTTCTTAGATTCTGCATGCTCAAATGTGTGACATTGTTACAAATCATGAAACTGGTTTGTGTTCTTTTGGCTTTGATGGCACGATGCAGATGTTCATTTATGTTCATTAACAAAAACAGTAACATCTGTAAAATCGTAACAACCTCATATTTACAGGGTGAAATTGAAATATTCTGACTATTTGTGTTAGGACTCTACTTTTATTAAAATGAATCACACTAATAATATATGGTAACACTTTAGGATAAGGAACAATTCTCATATTTACCACTTGCTTATTAGCGTGCCTATTAACATATTGGCTGTTTATTAGTTTTTATAAAGCTCATACTCCGAATGACCATATTCTACATCCCTAATCTTACCCAATACCTAAACTGAACAACTACCTTACTATTAATAAGCAGTAATTAGGAGTTAATTGAGGCAAAAGTCATAGTTAATGGTTATGTTAATGAATTGCACCCTAAAATATGTGCTGCGTTTGAGTCAAGTTGATAATTGATGTGCTGTTTCGTTCCACTTTTGGCACATAAACATTATATAGAATATATATAAAACTTGTTATTGCTCTAGCGAGGGAAAAATATATCATGAGTCGTGGCAATTATCATTATTGTTTTTATATAAGTTCTCGTACTCTTCTGATATGTTTTGATTGTGCTGCATTGCACAGCATTTTTGCTTTCATTGTAGAAAAAAGAGGCTTGTCAGTGCAATCTTGTTGCATCTTGCCTGGTTGCAACAAACTGTTACTGTTTAACAGTTTAAAACAAATAATAAATGTTAGAAACTTTCTGAATGAGGGTAATGTTCCTACCAATGTACCAAAACCCAGCAACAATAAATGATTTTGAACTGAACAGTTGCCTTCATCGATGAACAGTTTCTGTCAGTTTAGGCTGGACCTTCAGAATTATTGCTTCTAGCTAAAGTCTTACATTAACCACACAACAATGAAGGCTCAATTTGAACAAACAACACTCCCTCGGCCAACAGGGACATTTTTCCTTTAGTCGAAAGTTTGAAGTAAACTTGAGAACCTCTTGAAAATCTTTCACACAATTGCCTCTACGTTTGACTGTTCAATATTTGTCCTTGCTTGGCTCCAATTAAGGTTAAATGACTGTGAAATTGCGGCAAGGTTGAAAAAAGCTGACAGTGGCAACAATGATATCTGGGGACGTGACTGGAAAGGTACAAGAAAGGAATTATATGGGTTGTCTGCAATCAAAATACCTGTCAAAAACAGTATTGCAACTGTGAACGCTACGCTCTCAGCTGAAGCTGTAATTTCAGCAAAGACTTCCAAATTAGACACTGTTCTGTAATTGTCATTTGAATGTCTTTTTAAATGCAAGCCGCTTCAACAAATGCAGGTCAATGAGATTTTCACCTGAAGCACTCAAGTATTTCTTTATAACACTAGAAGCCGTGATTCAATAAAGCTTTCAAAAGGAACCCATGGAATATTGCACCGCATCCCTTCTAAGACTCCAGAAGAATACAAAAAAACACCTTAAAGACATTTAGTAAATCTAAGTATAGATCCTGTTTAAAATATTGCTCTGGAAATCCCATATACAATAAGGCTTAGTTTAAAAGGGGGTCAATAAATTGTCCCTGTTGTGTTTACTTATTTTCTAACTTCACATCTTCAAATTGTCAGCACTCCTGCTGCGGAATATATGAAAACTATATAAAAGAGAATTCAGAGGGAATTCACAATGAGCTATGGCTAAAACAATAGCAGGGTGGCTGGTAAGGAAATGCCTGAAGGTCTGCATCTATTCTCTCTCCTACTTTTGATCGTAATGCTCTGCAAGTGTCTGACCTCGGTGACCTTCTCCCTGGTTTGACCTACTGGGAGCCTCAAAAGGAAGTTGTCTGAAGTTGTACAAACTCTGAAAGTACTTACGATCCCAAAGTGGTCAAACTTAATCAAAAGTACTTAACCTGTGCTGACATTCAGTCCTGCATGACTCGCTCACCTAGCTGGAGATAAGTTAGTTTTGCGCTGTTGAATATTCTTTAGCAGTTTTAGCCTTTTTTATATTCTCTTTACAACAGCTGTGGATATCTTAAAAAATGGATCCAGTGCCAAAAAACAAAAAGAGAGAGAGAGAGAATTCTGCAACAAGGCTTTCAATAAACAAGATTTTTATGAATACTAATGAATACTAATTAACATTTATAAAGAGTTATTTATTAAGTATGCAATCATTGGCATACATTTTAGAAATCAATTATAAATCATAAAAATAAATAATTTAATTTATTAATAACAGTTTAGTAAATAAATGACTTTTTTAATTGACAAATACATAGACATTTATTAAAACAATGAATTTAATTAATGTTTAAAATGTAAAGCTATAATACAAAGCAATCAATAATAAATTGCTAAAAAAATTCAAGCTAACAGTAAAATTGCATTTTTATAAAGTATTTACAAATCACTTTTCTTTTTCCATTTGTCAAATGTTTTTCCCCATATATTTTCATAAATATATCAAAAACTTTTGTACATTTCATACAAAGTGTGTCTTAGTGTTCAAGATTTTAGGGCCACTGTATATTAAACAGCAGACTATTCACTTCCATATTAATTTCATGTCAAAATTACGACTAGACTATGAAAACTTTACTGTGGCATTTTAGAATAAAAATAGGTAATTTATATCTCAAATTTGTGACTTAATTCCTTATTTTAAGTTTTATCTCACAATTACCTTTATGTTTTCAGCTCTGAGGAGAAAGCATTCATTTGTAGAGATGGGTATTTGACAGCAATTCCAGACAAAAAAAATATTTTCCTCTGAATCTGAAAAAAACCAAAACAACCTTTTGACATCATACGCGAGCATAACGTTCCTCAGGCGTTGGATAAAACATCATCAAAGTGCATTACAGTGCTAATTTCATGCATCAGTAAAAAATGGGCGTGGGACCAATAAAAACATGGCTCTTGATTAAAGAAGAGCCTACATTCACTACACACTGACCACACACACTTCACACACTCTCTCTCTGATACAAAATCATTTTTACTAGGAACATTTTTCCTTCAGGTTCTTGACTAGATCCCCGTGGGATGAATAGCGCCTGTGTGTAAGGCAGGGTTATCGGGACTGGAAATGAACCGTCCACTTTGCCATATATGAGCTGAGAATGGAAGAAGATAATAGCTTGAAGAAGAACAGAATAAAGAACCACTAAACTTACAGGAACTGTCATGTTGTAGAAGAAACCTTAGATTTGAAGCACACATCCCATCTAAAAAAAAAAAAAAAAAAAAAAAAAAAAAAAAAAAAAAAAAAAAAAAAAAAAAAAAAAAAAAAAAAAAAAAACAGTTTAGATTAAATTTTCATCAATAAAACAATACATTTCAATTTGAACCCAGTCTACCATGGTAGTCTCGCAGCTATTCTTGTCTTTTTAGCAGGGTTATACATTATTTCCTGCAAATTATGATTAATTTGTTATAAAAATTTTGTTATAAACAGTACCGTTAAGCTATTAGGCTAATTCTTGTCACCACAATAAATCCACGTCTCCTCAGAAGTGTGTTGATAGTGCCCTTGAATTATCGCCTCATTTATTTTGATTCATCAGCGTGCTCAAGCCCAGTTCCAACCAAGGGTGGGGCGCATTAGTTTCAAGGGAATTATTAGACTTCAAAAGTTTGCCTTGAAACCACTTTGGCACTTTTTCCATCTCTTTGAGTCCTGATAAGACAAGAAATCTAATAAGTGTTTGAAGACTGATAAGAGGAGCCGTCAACGCTAGTTGCCAGAATGGAGTGAAACCGCTGTATCAGAAACAGTTAATCTCCACCCTCTTTTATAAAGGAATTAACAGACAGCCATGCATTTGATGTATGTGGTCATCAGGGACATTATCTGTTTATAATTTTTTACCCTCATTTTTACTTCAGTCCAGAACAAAAAAATTGCTCGGCTTTTGAAGGAATGAAAATTTGCATAAAATGTACTCGCCCTCAGGCCATCCAAGATGTAGATGAGTTTTTCTTCATCGGAAAAGATTTTGAGACTTGCTCACCAATGAATCCAGTGAATCTGCAGTGAATGGGTGCCATCAGAATGAGTCCAAACAACTGATAAAAACATCACAACAATCCACAAATAATCCACATAACTCCAGTCCATCAATTAACATCTTGTAAAGCGAAAAGCTGTATGTTTGTAAGAAACAAATCCATCATTAAGGCATTTCCAATTTAAATGTCTGACCAAAATATGATTCCATAATCCATAATAACACTTCCTCCAGTGAAAAAGTCCATCCCCTGTTGTCCTTTCACATCAAAACCCATCAACATATTTGTTTAGAACTGTTATAAACAGTGCTTTATATGTACATATTTCTCTCCTGATTCAGATGAGACGACTTAATGATGGATTTGTTTTTCAAACATGCAGCTGTTTGATTCACAAAATGCTAATTGATGGACTAGAGTCGTGTAGATTACTTGTGGATTGCGGTGACGTTTTAATCAGCTGTTTGGACTCTGATGGCACCCATTCACTCTAGAGGATCCATTGGTAAGCAAGCGATGTAATACTAAATTTCTCCAAATCTGCTCAGATGAAGAAACAAGCTCATCTACATATTGGATGGCCTGAAGAGGAGTACATTTCCATTTTTTGGGAGAACTATTGCATTAGGTTAAAGATTTGACACCAAGCTACAGTACTTTTAAAGGAAGATACTTTCAGCAAAAATACTCATCGATCGAACTGCAGCAGGAAAAAAAACATATAACACACAAAAGTGCTTGGGTTGATTACATTTTGTCCCCTAGGTATGAAAGTCTGACTCATTTGCTCACTGCCACATGGTGAAAAGCACACACATCATGTTTGACGCTAATTAGAAGCCACAAGCTACACACACGACTCAGAGGTTTGAAATGACTATGTGATTCCAAAGGGAACAGCAACATGACACAATGACTGACTCACCGGCACCGACTCTCAATATCAATTCTTTCAATACCAACTTGTTATGCCCTCACCAGGGGTAATGTAATTTAGCCATTTGGGGATGCTGAAAGAAACTGCATGATTAGTATGTTGCTTGGTGTTTGTTCTTTGAGAGGTTGTTTCTTAGAGACCATTGCCTGTCTTGGCCATGATGAACAGCATGTGCATTTAAGAAATGTTTTTTGATGGCTTTATCTTGAAATTCAAAGAAGTAATTAAGTTGGGTCTTACTCAGGGAACTGGCATGGTGTCAGACTCTGTTCCATGTTTTGTCTGTGTCTTGCTCCCCAGGTGTTCCTTTCCCATGTTTAATTTGTCCCAGGTGTTCCCCATGATGGTTCATTGATCCCAGGTGTGTCTCGTCATCCCCTCCTCCTGTGTGTATTTAAAGTGTTCCCAGTCCCTAGTTCTCTGTCCGCTCCCTTGGTTCATGCAAATAAAGTCCTGTCAACATATTCTCCAGCGTCTCCTCGTCCCTCGTGTGTGTGCAACGTGACACATTGAGGCATCTCGCATCCATCAAATCTACTTTTTGGTTTGACATCCTTCAAAAACGTTGTTCTCTCTGTATGGTATCCAAGCTCACCTAAACTGCCCCTGTATGCGAAAGCAAAACCTATTAAAAAACATTTATTATATTTTCTTCATTTATTGTGGACAGCCAGTGGAACATTATTGTTCAGAGATTGCTCTAGCTCATGAAACTTGATAGAGTTTTATTTAAACAACAAATTTGTCTCAACATTCTGTAATGACTTTGCTACACTCTGGGTTTTCCATTTCCTGCTACTTGCGTATCTAAAATTCCTCAGGAGAAATAAATGTAGAATCAAATGAGTATAGAGCTAAATATGAATGTGGATAGCATGGCTAGATAATTTTGTCTTCAATTTGATAAGACATGTTTCAGATCATATGTGAAATTCAGACTGATATGGTTAAGCTAATAACTTTTATGTCAATAAAATGATAACTGCCCAATACTTCAATTTAAAAAAATAATAATAATTTACACGTTATAACATGTACAGTATGAAATAATATACAGTGGGTAAAATAAGTATTGAACACGTCACCATTGTTCTCAGTAAATATATTTCTAAAGGTGCTGTTGACATGAAATTTTCACCAGATGTCGGTAACAACCGTGTGGAAGAATGGGCCAAAATCACACCTGAGCAATGCATGTGACTAGTGTTGCTTTAGTCAACGAAAATTATGACTAAATATCGTCGTCAACGAACCTTTATCACGTGACGAAAACGAGACGAGACACAACGTAAATGCTGGTCATGTGACGATGACTATAATTAAATGTATAATGCAATATTGTTGACGAATAAAAACGAGACTAAATGTGGTTTACAAAATAAAAACTATGCTAAAATGTCTCTTCATTTTCGTTGACCAAAACGAGACAAAACAAAATGTTATAACGTTATTTCGTCTCGTTTAGTCGCGTTATTATTATTAGTTTGCAGTATTTCTGTTTCCTGTCTCACTTCAGGGGCTGCATCAGGTCTCACTGCGCAGACGCAGGCGACGTCACTTCCTGAAGCCCCACTCGCCGCATTATTTAGACCAGTGTTTCCCAACCGCGGTGCGGCTGTCGAGAGCAGGGGTGCAGTGTAAAAAATCCTTTTTTAATATTTTTAAATTGCTAAAATGTTCAAAAAAGTACTTGGGTTGTTAAAGACATCTGGTAAAAAAATTAATGTCATCAGCACCTTTAGAAATATATTTACTGAGAAGAATGGTGACGTGTTCATTACTTATTTCACCCGCTGTATATATTAATATATATTATTTATTATAATATAGAATTTTATACAACAGTTCTTTCTGGTCCACAAATTTGATTGGCTGAGATGTCTTTCCACCCATGAGATATTCACCGGTTTCACTGTTTGTATCACTCTGCATGCATTATTTCTCACAGCCAGTGTCATGGCAGATGCCAATATCCACTAGAATTTTATAATAATACTGTTTTTGAGTCACGGAATGTAGTTTTAAGACTTTGTTTAGGCGAGAATTTGAAAAATTGCCTTGACGTTTTCAGAGATGTGAGCTCCAGGGCGTCAGTGGCAGTTTAGCGCTCATAAACCCACTGAGAGCAGCCTCGCCTCGGCCAGCTCTTCTGGAATTTGCCGCTGACTCTGATGTCTGATGCTTATCTCTCAGCTCTGTTTTCCATCTTTTAGTTTAAAACAGAGCGATTTGCGGAACAGCGCGAGCTTGCAATTACTGTGTAAATTGATGGACATATGGACATATAGAATCATACCTGAAATAGAACACTAATAAATACAGTAGGGTACAACGGGGCTAAAGGCACCCCGGGGTAAAAGGCGCCTTTGATATTATTTTCATCTAAACCACTAGATGGCACAAAAACGTGGTGTAGCACTTTCCAAAGCATCCGCTTTTCAAGATGAACGTGAAAATTTGTCTGATACTTGAAGCGATCGCGGGCAGCAGTGCAAAGTTGATTCTGTGCTTACTTGATCTAATATTTTATGTTTTTTTTTTTTTTTTTAATGTTAGTAGCAAATGAGAAGGTCTTCTTAACAATTTTCAGTTTGGTTTAAGATAATTAAATAAACAGTTTTTAAACAATGAAAGAATATGTAAAAGTATTGTTACGTTCCATATGTGATTTGTGTATTCTGTTTTGTTTTTCGCTCTCCTGGGGCCCGTTCTTCGTACGTCGCAAACTCCGTTAGCTGGATTAGATTGTTGACGATTTGACATGATATCTAATATTTTATGTTTTTTTTTTTTTTTTAATGTTAGTAGCAAATGAGAAGGTCTTCTTAACAATTTTCAGTTTGGTTTAAGATAATTAAATAAACAGTTTTTAAACAATGAAAGAATATGTAAAAGTATTGTTACGTTCCATATGTGATTTGTGTATTCTGTTTTGTTTTTCGCTCTCCTGGGGCCCGTTCTTCGTACGTCGCAAACTCCGTTAGCTGGATTAGATTGTTGACGATTTGACATGATATTGGATTGTTTGGTTCTTCGACGCTCATCCCGGAGTTGCTGTCATAGCAACAGGTCTGTAAGCTTAAACCTGCTCGGGAGCAGACTTATTTCATGTAAACAGGATTAGATTGCATCTTTTTAAGCAAAATTGATACTTAAAATCTGTCCCAACCACTGCTACTTTATTACAAGAGTAACCTACTAATCCAGGGACAATAATTTAAAATAATAATAATTGAAAAATGTATTTAAAGATAATATAATAATGTTGTGTAGTCTTTAATACTATAGACACAGCCAGTTTTACTCACTGAAAGATTTATTCGTCATAAAATTATTACTTCATAATTGTATTCGAGTCTTACACACATGCTATACAGATAATGTAGAGTCGTGCATTAATTTGAGTGATGACAGCTATTATGGGAGTGGCTTGATGGAGCGCAGGAGATGCAGATAACATGATCTTGACCCTTAAGAAACTTTAATTAATGCTGTCACGTAACAAATCTGTTCAAATATAAAATTAAATGAATTGCTAATTACTACATTGAAATAAAAATGTAAAGCCTGTACAAAGATTAGAAATCGTGAATATAAATAATTGGGAATCATGTAAAAAATTAAAATAAAATAAAAACAGTGCACATTTAATTTATCTATTGTAACATTTATGTAGTTTTGTTCGCTTGGCTGTTTCCTTATAAAAGTCCAAAAATGTGTCAAGTTTCACCCTGTGTTCCATTCGGAAGGGCTCATCCCTATGCCCTAATCCCTCCAAAGGGTTTACCCTCCGGAGTGAGAGCTTCGAAGGGTTGAAGAAGGGTGTAGGGGACCCTAGTTTCTTGAAGTGCCCTTCTGCGTCATCAGCACGTGCCCACACGAAGGCGCCGTCATCATGCAAAGAATCTGCATAAAGGATCATGGGAGCCTGAAGTGTACATCATTTGTACCCTTCGAAATCCTTCATTCCGAAGGGCCCTTTGAAGTGGCCAGCTTCGGTTTGGAACGACCCTTCAATATGGCGGCCATGATTGTTTTCACTCCGAAGTGCCCTTCGGAGGGCGAACCCATGAACGCGCAATTATCTCAGATAACTCAATCCAGCCATACTAATCATCAACAACAGGTGCGTTCAAAGAACCGAATTAGCCAGATCCTGATTAGCGCGATGATATCATCTTGGATGTGACATTTCATCTCGGATGTAATAAGCGACGTACGAAGAACGGGCCCCTGCTGTCTTGTGTGTTATTTCTTACTCCGCTTCTAGGTCTGTGTTTATTGGCTGACTCCACTGTCAATCATCATTCTGACATCATGAAGGTCTGCCAATCCGCTGATGTGTCGGCTGGATTTAAAGGCCTCGTGTTCGACGCCAGTTGTCTCCAGATGCTTAGTGTATCTTGTCTTATGGAGTCAAGCTTTGTGTTGTATGATTTGATCTATTTATAGATTCGTTCTTTGGCTATTGACTTGTATCGAATTTTCCGTGAAAGATTAAGCTGATGTCCGTATTATTGTTTCAGTCTTATTACGTGTCAGGTTCAAAGTTAAAAATGCATATTGGTGCACTGAGCTACGTAACCATATATTTTATTGGGGTAAAAGCGCCCCTACTATTGGGGCTAAAGGCACAGTAATTAACATGTTAATTAATAGATGGCTGACTTTTCCATTTATTGACGTGACATGGTTAGATTCAGATGGTAAATAGTATGTTGGGTGTCCATATTAGAGATAATCACCATGTTTAGAATGAAACCATCATATTTAAAAACATGACATTCTATTAATCATATAATAAAATATAATTTGTTGTTACTACTGTAAATCTGTATTCAATTATTATGGGATCTCCTTCATTGCTTTCAGAATATTTACTTTTTAAAATGATTTTGTTTCTGTATTTTAAAATATATATATCTTTTTATATTAACATATTTTAATGACAGTATATTTATTGAACAAAAATTCTTTTATTTTTTAAAATAAGCAGAAAATAGTACAAACTTTGCTAAAGTGATTGTTTTGAACAAGTATTAACTTAGACATTATATAAAAAAACATAATTTTAGCTGAAGTATTTGTATCAATACGGTGTGCCTTTTGCCCCGTGTGTGAGGTAGAAGGCCCCCCTTGCCACTTCATACATTTATAAGATTTTTAAACAAAATAAACGACTTGTATTATTTATTTTCACACAAAATCTTTTGCTCCATTAATGTTCAATACAAACGTATATTTTTTTTTCTGCAATTATACATTTTGGGTGCAGTGAATAGCACATTTTTTCTTAAGGTGTGCCTTTATCCCCGTTGTACCCTAATATTCCCTCTACGCTTCAGAAACTGTGGGCTTCCACACAGACCCACACACACATCAACGGATCTCCTGCACGAGAGTTTCTTTGACGGGGGACAGGTTTTAAGTTTATTTTTGCTGAAATGCATAATACATGGAACAGTTTTGACACTATTTTATTGATTGCTTATGTTGCTAATGGTGTTTTGCAGTGATACACATAACCATTGGGTGAAGCGGTCATAGCTGTGCTTTATCGTGAATAAGACACAGCTGCTGACCAATCATAATCGAGGACTAGAACTAACTGTTTTATAATACAGCAATACAAAAAGCTCTCAGTGAAGCAACTCAACGTTCCTTCGTTACTAGTTCTAAAATTAAATTTTCTAATTACTAACGGAAGATTTGGCTCATCTGTTAAGCTGTCAGCTTGAGATTTGAATCCGAGGCAGAAGAAAGTAATTCTGAATACAAAATGTTTGTTAAGACACTCTGTGATTGTTAAAAGAGTATAAATAACAACATTTTGCGATTTGCTAAATATAACATGTAACAGTTTTATTCAATCATTGATGAAATAATTTAAAAATAACTACTGATACATTAATAAAATGGTATTTTTCTTAATTGTGGATAACAAATATATCATGCACTTCACATTTACAGTGACTTTTGACTACACACATTGTTATATTGGTAAATCTGAGCACAGTTTGAGACATTCACTCTTCCAAAACTCAAGAGGAGACAAATGTTTCCTGTGGGCTTTTTTTACCCCTCAGGAAAGTTTGCATTTACTCTCCATTTCACCTTACTGCTGTCTATGATAAACTATCGAGCTATTAGAAAGTCCTCATTTGTGTCCTCATTCTTCGAGAATATGTGTTCTCCTTCGATGGTAGTCACTTTCCCACAACATTTAAAACCAAGAACAACAAAGATAACTGACACAGTTATTCGCAGTGGGCAGATTACAGCCAGGAGGCTTGTCAGTCAAAGCGTTTCATTAACTTTTCCAGCAGACAGTTTTACCAGCATTGTAAGTATTTACAGTCAGACACCCCTGAGACTAGAGAGTCCCCAGTCAAGGCCTTTATGCCTCTTATCTGTCCTTCAAATTCACATTTGGTAGGAAGGGCAAATTGGATTTCACCACATACCCATCACACTGGAGATCCACCAGCAGGGCAGCTGCCAATAATGCAACCTTTAAATGAAATTCATGATGCTATGAATGCACATCCATAGATGTATTAATTGTACATGTTTCTAAGAATGCTATGATTGTACATCCACAGACTTATCCTTAAACCTTATCCTTTTTTTCTTAAAGAATTATAGAAATAACAAGCTTAGAGGTCTGTGCATTCATCAGTATTGTTTACTGCACTCTACTGCACCCAATGCAAGCATAAATTACAGAAAATGCCAACACGTGAGGCCTTGACCACGTGCACTTAAAAGACAGGATTTTTTTATTTCTTTTAAATGGGCTGGCTAGTAATATACGCTATCTGATGAGGTTAGAAGCAGATGATGGATTCATGTGGAGCTGGATTTGAAAATTGTTCTCCATCGCATGTGCTCTAGAGTCTCAGCCAAGGTTCTTGGCAAGGTAAAATGTACATCTGAATGGCCACTCTCATTGTGTTCACAACATGTAATCCACTGTTTGGGTGGTTAAGCATCATTCATTCCCTACAGCATTTGAATGACACTGACATGTCTACTAACAGTATTCCTAGCATTTATCATAGTGCATTTATCACAACAATGACCACGAGAAACACTGTTTTTATGCTCCTTTGAAATATTACTTCAAATAAATCCTCATTCAGTGTCTGACCTTTCCGGATGAAACTTTTAAAGAATATATCACCACCTGCACAAGCTATCCCAATTTCAGCATTTTCTCAGATGCTCTCTTATTATCAGCATTATGAACACAACATAATTAAACAGAAATAAATTTGCCGGAGCAGCTGTTCAAATGACTGCGATTCAAAGGAGAGAGCAAAAGACAAGTAGACAAATAAGACAGCCATCTGTTACAGAAGGTTGTCATTTTCTGTGCCATTTGCATCTGCCATTCAGCATTCATTTTGCCAGTCTGTGTTTTGAACATACGCAATTTGAGAATGTTTGCACACAGACCGTCTCAAGAACTGGAATTCACAGTTGATCATTGTTTATACACAAAACATTGTAAGGTATCATTCAAGTATACCAATTAAAAAAATAAAGTAAAATAAATATTTAGACACAGAACAACAAAATTATTTTTACATACACATACACATGCTCTTTTACCATGATTTACAGAAGACACCCACTTAAATGCCAGTCGGTGTAACAAAAGTTCATATAACAACAAAATCTCATCAGGCATATTTAGAACAAGAATCATTAAAATAAAATCAGAATATTCTAAGGATCACAGCGCAGCCCTAAAACCTAATTAATTGTGATTTTAAATCTTTATAAATTTTTGCCACTATCCCTCAAACCACTAGGTTTTACCCATTTGTCAGCAAGAGGTCTTTAATCATTTTAAATATAATAAAATTCAGTATGATCACCTTTTCGGTTTATATTTTAATAAGTACAGATCAGTAAAAGTAGACACTTTACTTACATGTAATATGATTTTTGTGTGTATAAAATCACTTTTGTAAATGTAATTTGATGTGGATGTAGCCAATTGATTGTGACTTTTATATTTTATTTAATATCATTTACTTTATAATATTTTATTTTATATTGTTTGTGTTGAATATATTTTTTTGAAAGTGTTAACTTCATCAAAACTTGTATTTAATGTTTATTTTTGATCATTGCGATTCATGTTTAGTTTCAATGGTTCCAGTTGGGATTTCCTACCAATTGTTCTAGGTGGGGTCTTAATTAGTGGCGCACCATAGGAAGAGGTATCGCTTCTCCTTTAAGCATTCGCGCTCAGTCTCACTGTGAATGCAGACGGGAAGCACGGGAGTGAGAGAGTAGGCCTATCGGTGTGTTTGTACTAATTTTGCCTCATACTACTCTTCTTTAAAGGGGAATAAATTCCATCACTCATCTCATCCATGTGTGGTCGTGCTTCTGTCCCGAGGGTACTGCTTGAAATCTGCTACATGGACACACAAATAGCACGTCTCATCTTTGACTCACAAACATACATGCATATATATATTCCTTAAAAATACTTCAATAAAAAGGACATTCTGATAAAATTAAAAATAAAATGAAGTCAGAAGTGCTACTTCTCTGCTTCCAGCACAGTGACACATCATCGTTTACTGCGAGCGAAGACAAGGTGTAACAGTAAAGAACAGAGTGTCTTAGATTATCTCACTCTGAACAGATGGAAGTTCTCACAGCAAACTTCACAGGTAAAAATAATCCAGTCAATCATTCCAAATCATGAGCACTGGAGGAAACAGGAGATGAGGAATTCACTTCCATGTAGCTGTGATTCATGCTTATGCTGTCACTTTAATTCCAACAAACAAATCATTCCGAACAGTTGTGTTGATAACACATTTAAAATGAGCAAAATTTGAGTGTTGACAAAATGCTATACAAAATGTCCCTTTTTATTGACATTATTATTGACGAATAGCAAGTCAAAGTTTATTCTGGCTATAAAGATTTCAAATCAATGTATCTTTGTCATTGACAGAACTCACAGGGGTCATAAAAAGATGTTGTGCAATGTCAAGGAAGAGAAATCAATATTATGGTAATATACAGCGGAAGAAAAAAACACACCATAAAGGTCATCACAGTGAATAGAGCCATTCTTATGACACTGTTGACAGTCAGACTTACTTTGCTGTCAGCAGGCAAATGCCACTAAACCGCAGGGTGTGTCACCATCGCCCTGCTCCTTCAATTCTCCCCCTCACAAAAGCCCACCAGGCGGGTACATTGCCGGCATGTGGCATGTAAAAAAGTACGTCAGCACTGGGGGGAAAACGGCATAGAATTTCCATCCATTCAATTGATTCTAATGACTAATTTGTACCTCAAAACCATTTAGGGAAACTAAGTACTGTATTTTTCGTGACATCCTAAAATGCTCAGACTTCTTTCATCATTATCCCTTCATCAGTAATTGCTTCTTCATTAATTAAGTACTTACTCGAGCACAAAGATAGTTATATAATTGACCATCAGGTGGTACAGTTATAAAATATACGGTGCACTTCAAAGCATGGCTTATATGAAAGAAGAAAAAAGCTAACACAAAAGAAACTCTCACAGCCTCAACAATGGTCTGAAAATCTCATGCTGTGCCTATTTGGAAAAGAAAGTGGGGTGATCCATAACATGGGCATCAACACTGTTGTGCACATGAAGAGTGAGGACTGATGTCACAAGCTCTGATTCAATATTTAGGATGACACACAGGTGCAAACATGCAGACCAACCTCTGCTGCGCTCTGACTAACATGCACTTTGTTGCAGAAAGCCATCTTTCTCCGCAGGTCATGTAATTACTAACACAGATCATACAGAGATAATGCCTCCTGGCTAAGATTAGCATATAATCGACAAGGAGTTGGTACAAGATGTCTGCTTTTAGAGAGAATGAAGTGGATGAAGTGTTTTATATATTCATTGGCACCGTAGGGAGAGGAAGCTGCTGTAATTTGGTCAACCATTAAAGAGTTCATTACTATAAGCATTGTAAGTAGTCCAGTCCTGTTTTGTTGATATGTTGCTCATGCATTTGTTTAACATGTCAACATGTGCTTCCTGTTGTAAGATTATACAAATAAATGTCCTTGAAGGATCTACTAATGCTACATAACTCGTATTTATCTGAACAACTAAAGTTTATATTGCAAGAATATGAATGTTGAAAAAAACATACTGTACGTACTATATTTCAAATTAATTCAATACATAGCACAAATATATATTTATGTTCCTTGACACACATAAATAAACATTGGAACAATAACAAACTATGGCCAAGTTTATATATGTCAAGGTGAAAAAATAAGGCATATATAATGAAATGTATATACACTGAACAAAATTATAAACGCAACACTTTTGTTTTTGCCCCCATTTGTCATGAGCTGAACTCAAAGATCTAAGACTTTTTCTATGTACACAAAAGGCCTATTTCTCTCAAATATTGTTCACAAATCTGTCTAAATCTGTGTTAGTGAGCACTTCTCCTTTGCCGAGATAATCCATCCACCTCACAGGTGTGGCATATCAGGATGCTGATTAGACAGCATGATTATTGCACAGGTGTGCCTTAGGCTGGCTGTGAGGTGGATGGATTATCTCAGCAAAGGAGAAGTGCTCACTAACTCAGATTTAGACAGATTTGTGAACAATATTTAAGAGAAATACGCCTTTTGTGTACATAGAAAAAGTCTTAGATCTTTGAGTTCAGCTCATGAAAAATGGGGGCAAAAACAAAAGTGTTGCGTTTATAATTTTGTTCAGTGTATGTCACCTCTGCCTTATTTTCTTCTCTGAAAACAGAAATGATGAAAGCACTGTTTTCAAGCATTCACTGATGACTTATTTCAAGGTCTCACTGAGTAAAAAAGAGTCAGAGTTTTTACAAATAAACTAGAAGGGCAAGAAGTTGAATCAGCAACAGCAAAAACACGAACTGTGAAGATCATGAGTTGTTTCCTTACAAACAAACAAACAATCATACATACAATAATTTTGGCATACAGTCAACTGAATGAATTGTTTTCTGTTTGGCCTTGAAGTAAAGCTTGTTTAGGAATTTAATAATGTAAAGATGGTCAGAAACATTTAATTTTCACTGTATTGGGTGCACGGATTATTAACACATACGTAGGTCTTACAAACTGTATGTTTCATAAACTGTGTATAAAAATCACAAGCTGAACACAGACATTATTTGCCAAGACTTCATGGCTGATACAAATATCTATAGCTCTCTTTACAGACTGTTCCCTGTTTATAAATAAACCCATTATAGTTAACAGCTAAACAACTGGCACTCATGTTGGCCGTTTTGCTTTTCTGAGTTCTAAATTACAGCAAGATTATAGCTATTTCTTGTATAACTGGATGTATAAGTATAACACTAAATTGTCTTACAAAGGTTAATGTTAGAACATTTGTACTGTTCTGGCAAGTGGGTATATTTGTGTTTTCAGGTATTGTACAGTCAGGTGTACCAGAGTTGACACAATACAATAATTTGACAGACTGAAGTCATCAGCAGACTTCTATTCACATTCAAAATACAATATACACTATGTAAGGCTTTTTTTTTTTTTTTTTTGTAAGATAGCATAGCATATCTTGTCTTGTATTAATGTTTTTGTTCAGCTTCTCAATGTAAAGCCAGTGGCAAGTGGCTTTAAATTCAGTTTTTTTTATTTTTTTCAGATGCATGGCAAAACAAGCTAAGACACAGCCGAAAGTCTTTTCATATATGAAGTTTCTCAGTGGTATCGATGATCAGTGATTCAATAACAGTGTCTTCTAGGCTGGTATTACATAGTGACAGGCTCATGAAACAGTCCTCCCTGAAAAGTGCCACACAAACAGTTTTTTGGGAAAACCACACAAAAATGTCCCAACTACCTGACAGATCTCAGTGAAACGGGTGACCTGAGAATAGGTGTCTGCTAATGGAATAGGCACAAGTCAGAGGTGCGGCCCACACTTTTACAGCCAATCAAAAACTAGCCAATCAGAAATGCAAAATGATTCACAAGCCCAGAGCAATTAGCTAGTCATATAAATTAGCTTTCTGATTAGCAGAACAGCTAAAATTTTACCTTCCGCTCCACTATAGCTCTCATGCACATATTCAAAAAGTGTGATATATTCATTTACAAAACACTCAAGAACCAGTTGAATCTGGTGCAAAAGGAGGAATGGCTCATCTACGAGTGACAACAAATTCTGGTGTTACCATAGTTACATATTCATGTCTAAGAGGAAGATAAAGAGAGATGTGGTTATTTATAGAAAGGTAAATATACAGATGTCATGTATGTCTTAATCTTACATTCTCATTAATTCTCTTACAATAAAGTTACAGATACTGAGTTTTTTTTCTTTGCTGTTTGTTTCAAAAACTTCAAAATCATTATAAAAATATACAGTATACCTTTTTTAAGATATTTACTTTGGCTATTCAATTATTTATAATCAACTTAATATTTACTTATCTAATTTTTTGTGCTGTCAAATGATTAATTGCGATTAATCGCATCCAAAATAAAAGGTTTTTGTTTACATAGTATATGTGTGTGGGCTGTGTATATTTATTATGTACAGTATATATAAAGACACACACATACAGTATATGTTTTTAAAATATGTACATGTATTTACATGTATATATTTATATTCATATAATTTATATTATATATAAATATATTTAATATATAAACGTAACATATTTTTCTTAAATAGGTACATGCACGTGTGCATATTTATAAATACACATCATAAATAAACACAGTACACACACATATACCATGTAAACAAAAACGTTTATTTTGGATGCGATTAATCGCGATTAATCGTTTGACAGCACTACTACTAAAAAAAATAAAATAAAATAAAAGCTACCCTAGTCCTGTAGTTTAATAAGTTTCTTATAAGAAACTCTTCATGGTGAGTATCTGTTGATCTACTGGCCAGAACCACAACTGATATGATAGGGTGAAAGTCTGCCTTTATATGACGGAAGACATTTTATGAAGCTTCTATGCTTGCCAAAGTGAGAAAAATCGATCAACAGACTGCCCCGACATGGCATGAGGGCAGCTTTTCTTTTCCTCCCCTGTTTAAACAGATACAATGTTACTGTGTGGGGACAGCCAAAAATAAACTGGAATAACTAGAATTAAATATTGGTGTACAGTAAAACACAGCAGCCATAAATTCAGCACGACTGAAGTTAAAACTTCTTAAACAATCTCTTGGAGTCAGTATTCACATCCGTACTCTCATGGGTCCTCTCAATCAATGAGAACCCAGCACGAGCATCTTCACCAAGGGACAGACTCTTGTTTCGTGAGATTTATTATGCATTGATGACAAACTCGAGCGCTTACAAAATTTCTCGTACTTTTCTTGCACTTTGGTAACATCTGTTTAGCTGCCTCATTGACTACACACACCTAAGGATTACTAAACTATTGAGCTCGAGCCAAAAGCCATTTTTCTTTCCAAGCTTGATTTGAAGAGACCAGGGATATTTCTGCCGAGGAATCTCTAGAGACACAAGCCTGTTCATTAATAAAATGTGTCACTGGCCAACACCCTAATGAGCACACTAGCGCATTATATTCTGAAGCCCCTCAGTGTTTTAATTACAGGCCCAAAAGCGCTTCATTTTCAGTCATCATTAATACTGTTTCCAATGTCCTCGTTTCTCTACTACCTGGATGCTCCCTGCAACACCTGCTGACAGAGACATTGGAAAAACACATGAGCTTCATTACAATAATAACCGAAAACATTTCTTTCAAAACGGCCCATCCGTTTTTGCTACAATCCAAGTGCAATGTTTACAGATGAGGAATATAAGGTTTTAACAGGAGAATCCTGGGTAAGCTAGGCTATTGATTATTTTCATACTTGCCATCAAGTTTTAATGTGTCTCTTCGGGAATTTCTGCAGCATACATTCTAACTGAATGAGTTTGAGTATTTGTGGCAACTCAAAACTTTGCGATTGGTTCGACCTTTGACAACATCCTTATTATGTCAATATGTCGACTTCACACTGTACAGTACATGTCTAAAGCTTACAACTTTGCTCACAGATAATGTCAATACGGAAACTTTTGGCAGTGTTACTGCTTTTTAAGCCGGCCTACTCAAAAAATCCTCTGGATCCTACTGGAATGTAATCATATAATTTGGAGCGAATCCTTTGACAAAAATTCTGAAGAATAAAAACTAAACAAAACTTTATGGGGTCGGAAAGATAATTTTTTAATGTTCTTGAGAGAAATCTCTTATCATGGCCTTATTTATTCAATCAAAATTTTTTTTTTATATATATATATTATAATCATAAAAGAAATTCCTTCAGGAGATGGAAACAATTTACCATCTGATTTACTAATGATTTTTTACTTCTTTTGGAGCTGCATTTGTTGTTGTTTGTTTTGTTATAAGTATTTGATATTTAAAAAGCTTAAATTTAGACAGCTAGTTTCTCTACAGAATAGCTTTCAGCTTAGTTTAGCTATTGGTTTCTGCAGAGAATTGGTTACCTAGCTAGCTACATGTTTGAGTAACACTGGTATATAAAAGGGCCATTATTTTAGGACACAGTAGCTCTGTCTCTTTAATAGGTCTTATATGTGAATACTACAAAAATGCCATAACACAGCACTATAGTTTATACTTTCCAGTTGTGTTTCAATCCTCAAAGGCAATTCTGTCTGAACAGTCTTTCATTGTGTAATAATATTTTCAAATCTGCCATCGTAGGTGAGACAGTCTGTTATTCTGCACGCCTGTCAAGAGCACAGCGCTATGCCAAACAACAAGGCTCTCAGGGCCGGTTTCAATCAAAGAGACAATGACGTGTCAACACGGCGCAACTGCTGAAACTTCACAGAACAGGTGAGCTTTCACAAATAATAATGAGGAAGTTTTCCAAAGGAGATATGAAGGAGAGAAAAGTCATGACAGGCCCACTGTATGCCACTAATAGCTTATTTTCCTAAGGAAAACTACAACTAATCCATTTCTGCTCAATCATAAATATGTGGATTACTGGAGACTAGCTCATGCCTGGGTTAGCCGAGATGGGTGTCATTTTTTCTTGTGATACATTCCACTGCCGCGCCACTTGTCTTTGGCCCGCACTGAGGATATCAGTTGGATTTTGCCAAGATTTAATGGAATTCCACTGCCATGCAGAGCAATCGGTCTGGATCCAGATGGATTTGCTCATTTCATTAACATTCAACTTGTTCGGAGACCACCTTGAGCAACCAAAAAATTAGCACATGAACGATTGGGCGGCAGAAATTACCAGCCGCCCTGAGATTTGATGAGAGAAATTGATTGACCGAGCAGAGATTTTCATACATAAACATATATTGAAAGGAATGAGCTAAATAGCAATAAAATGGAAGACTGCAATGTAATATTCTTTTTGTAACCAAAAGATATATATATATACTGTATATATATATATATATATA
>NW_015542345.1:1755490-1767132 GCF_001515605.1 Sinocyclocheilus anshuiensis
ATATATATATATATATATATATATATATATATATATATATAAGCACACAGTGACATCAGTGTCACAAGTCTGTTTTGTGTATCGTGAGCCTGAGCTGTTTCATAATTTGCTTGAGGGACGTGAAGTTTAAATGAAGTAATTAAGTATTGCTATGTGCAGTGATTAGAGAAAAGGAACCTGTTGTCGAATTCATATTGACAAAGTTGGATGCTCTGCATGCAAAACAACACACCTCAAAATGTTACTCATGTTCAGAATTAATATTAAAGATTAAATGCTGTTTTGCCAGGATGACAGATGATAGAATTTCTTGATCTACTGTAGCTGTATCCATAGCCAATTCAAACAATGCATGCATACACAATAATACTTCAGAGCCAGAGGTTAACAACATACATCTAAAACATCAGTTGGCTAATTATTTTATAATTAACATGCGTGTAGTTTTATGACCTTATATTAATTAAGAAATGACATTTGTGTACTTTTAACATGGATTTGTCACACTGCAGGGCCATTTAAAATTAATTTACAAAGAAAAAAGTATGATAAATTGTGATAAACCTAACTAGGACTTCAAATATACATGTTTCCTTATACATTCAAATACATTTTAATCTAAAATCTACAAAATAATCCCTACTTATTTGGTTCCAATGTGATTTCTGTTCATAAATGTCTGTTACAGTAAAGTCATACAAACATAATTCAAGATAATACTAAACAAATCAAAAAAAGACAAAAAGTCTTCACATCAAAACCATCTGTCATCTGTAAAATTGCTTTTGAAGAAGACATTAAACATTTAGTTGAGGTCTAATTAAATCTTATAAACAAGCTTGAAGCATATATTATATTTTGCAAAGGGACACCATTAACTCAAATGTATATATTTTTTGCTCAGAAGTTGGGATGCTATTTGCATCATTTTTTTGTATTTGTTTAGCTGTGAGAACACACAAATAATCATTATGTGATTGTGTAATTAGTGTCAGTGGCAGTAGAAGAACAACTGCCTGTAAATATTTGAGTGCATCATAACCAAATATGCAATAAGCAAGCAAATACCAGGCCATTTTTCAGTCACTGACATAAATGATTTGAGGGCAATTATGGCTGCTGCATTTTGAACTCGACAAACATGAAAAACTGCATTAGAAGCACATTAAAGACACAAATACAGGCAAACTTACAAGTTAGAGGAGAATCAGTAATGCTATTTAGTCGATAAATGAGAAAGTTTAGAAAACATGGCCTTATCTGTGTGATTTTCAAGACCAAGAGCTAGATTCCAGATGCACTGAAAAAAAAATGGTGTAGAAACCATTTTCATTAATTACAAAGAAACAGCAAGTACCAAACTAAATTAAATGTGACATTTTGAAGTAGAAAGACTGAAACAACATGTTCTTGTAAAACATTTTTCAATAATCTGCTTCAGTCACAAATTCAAATAATAATTTTTTATAGTGTAGCATTTTACACAATTAAAAATAAATGGAGTACTAAGACAATTCATGTGCAGATTTGTTGAATCTATTAATTCTCCCATCCAACATAGAAACCTTCATGCAGTTACTCAAGATGATACCTCAGTTTCCAATCTATCCCACAATCCCATTTGTCTAACACACCCACAGTCTTAGCCCAGCTGCTGCTAACTCAGCGGCTCTGATTAAATGTCAACTCAGAGCAACTTTGAGGAGTGTCCAGGTTAACCTCGGGCCACCTAACAAGCGAACACATAATAAGAGGATTCTTCTGGGCCCTGCCTTCCATGATGCCCTGATTCTGAAGAGCCGGTCTGTGACAACTAAATGGTTTAACGCTCTGCTGTTTACACTATATTTCTTCATCAGCACTGGCCAGAGGCCTTAGAAAAGGTTTGGATAGCTTTGTCTGTCTGTGGAAACCTGTGCCCTCTTTTTATTCTTGAAATAGGGAGCGCTTTATATTACCTGTCCAGAAGGTATTTTTCTTCTCCTTTGTTTTTTTAGATCTTCCGTGAGGTGTTTTTGCAAACCTCACCCTAAGCTTGTATGTATAGGTAACCTAAGCAAGTTCAACTGCACTATGTATCTCTATTACGGCTTAAACTTGCTTAGGGTGGGAAAAATCCCATGTGCAATGAGATGTAACTAAAGGACATATTTACATGCTTCTTACAAGAGCACCATCTGCTCAGAGGCTCTTACGTTTTGATCATAATGTATTTACCCTGAAGTGTGTAGGACTGTGCCAGTGAGATCAGGTGGGCTTTAACTCTGGCTGTGATGGAGCAAAAGGTCAATATGCCAGGCTATGGATCACACCATATGGTACTGAACGACGGGGGGAGATGATCTTGTGGCTGAGCCTTTTCTTATCAGGCCAGTGAAAGTATGTTTAACAGAGCTGTTGCCTAACTCGCCTTATTTTACTTTTTGGAGAGCTGACAGATCTTCCCAAGCTACCTTCTCAATCCTCACTGAAAACGTTCCTCGCTGTTTTGTCTACTGTGCCTGAAAAAGAAGAAAATAAAAGTTTAAATACAATTTGTTCATTTTTCATGTATCTTTTACCTCCTAAACTACTGTCATTTCCACCACACAAGCAATGGCTATAGTCGAAATCGCATTTCGTGTTGGAATAAAATAGCACACTTCTTTGTTTTGCAGTGGCTGCCTTCATAGTTGGCATTATATGTATGCCAAATACACACAATGAAATAATTAAACTTTTTTTTTTTTGCATAATTTTACAGCTTTATTGGAAAGATGCACAATAAACCTTTGATTCATCTTTGTTTTCTTCATAAAAGAGCAATCTCTTATTTCAGCATGCTCTTCATTGACACTGTTGTCTCCCTGGTAATTACAACCCCAATTCCAGAGAAGTTGGGACGTTTTGTAAAAATGCAATAAAATCAAGCATCTGTGATTTGTTCATTCTCCTTAACTTTTATTTAATTGACTTAAGTACAAAGAAAAGATTTCCAAAGTTTTCAATGACCAATGTAAATGTATTTTGTAAAAATGAACAAATTTTGATTTTGATGGCTGTAAGACATTCCAAAATAGTTGGGACAGAGGCAAAATACAAGTTAAAAGGTTATAGAATATCCACTTTAATCTGTTTTGAAACAGTTCACAGTAAGCAGGTGAATTGGTAATAGGTCAGGCTATCATGTTTGGGTTTAAAATGAGCATCTCAGTCTTTGCAAGCAAAGCTGGATCATGGCTCATCACTTTGTGCCAAATTTCATGAGAGAAATGTCACATTGAGAGAAATGAGAGAAACATAAGAAAAAAAATCACATTTCGCAATGCAAAATTGCAAAGAATGTAGGTTTTTCACCAACTACCACACGTAATATTGTGAAAAGATTCAGGGAATCCAGAGAAATCACAGTACATGTAGGGCAAGGCAGGAAACCTCAGTTGAATGTGCTTTCTTAGACCTCAGATGGCATTGCATAAGAAACTGTCATGCTGCGGTGTTAAATATAGCCACATGGGCTCAGGAGTACTTCAGAAAACCACTGTCATTTACCACAGTCTGCTGCTGCATCAAGAAATGCAACTTGAATATCTGTTACTCTAGGAGAAAGCTATACATCAATTCTATGCAGTGATGCACAGAATGCTATATTTTATAGCAATATGGATGAGATTGTGGCTGTCAAATGCGGCTTTACGGAGCTCAACGGCTCTGAACGGCTCTAGCCCAAGCTATGATATAAACGAACGCTATTGGCTATTTTAAAAAGGGGCGGGGCTGCTTGATATGTGCCGCCCTGTCTTCCTGTTTCAGTTAAAATGACGTCAACACATAGAGTAAAGCTGCGTGTTTCTAAGCATTTCAGGGGACCTTTAACACCGCAGGATGACGGTTATGCAATGCCATCTGAGGGCTCAAAGGTCAACCACATTCAACTGAGGTTTCCTGCCTTGCCCTACATGTACTGTGATTTCTCTGGATTCCCTGAATCTTTTCACAATATTACGTGTGGTAGTTGGTGAAAAACCTACATTCTTTGCAATTTTGCATTGCGAAATGTGATTTTTTTTCTTATGTTTCTCTCATTTCTCTCAATGTGACATTTCTCTCATGAAATTTGGCACAAAGTGATGAGCCATGATCCAGCTTTGCTTGCAAAGACTGAGATGCTCATTTTAAACCCAAACATGATAGCCTGACCTATTACCAATTCACCTGCTTACTGTGAACTGTTTCAAAACAGATTAAAGTGAAAAGGTTATAGAATATCCACTTTAATCTGTTTTGAAACAGTTCACAGTAAGCAGGTGAATTGGTAATAGGTCAGGGTATCATGTTTGGGTATAAAAGGAGCATCTCAGTCTTTGCAAGCAAAGCTGGATCATGGCTCATCACTTTGTGCCAAATTTCATGAGAGAAATGTCACATTGAGAGAAATGAGAGAAACATGAGAAAAAAATCACATTTCGCAATGCAAAATTGCAAAGAATGTAGGTTTTTCACCAACTACCACACGTAATATTGTGAAAAGATTCAGGGAATCCAGAGAAATCACAGTACATGTAGGGCAAGGCAGGAAACCTCAGTTGAATGTGCTTTCTTAGACCTCAGATGGCATTGCATAAGAAACTGTCATGCTGCGGTGTTAAATATAGCCACATGGGCTCAGGAGTACTTCAGAAAACCACTGTCATTTACCACAGTCTGCTGCTGCATCAAGAAATGCAACTTGAATATCTGTTACTCTAGGAGAAAGCTATACATCAATTCTATGCAGTGATGCCGCCAGATTCTCTGGGCTAGAGCTCATCTCAGATAGTCAAAAAGACCGTGAAAATGTGTGCTGTGCTCAGATGAGTCCACATTTCAACTTGTTTCTGGGAAAAATGGATTTCGAGTTCTCAGTCCCAAAGACCAAAGGGACCATCCAGACTTTCATCAGTGACAGATGCAAAATCAAACATCTGTCATTGTATATGAGTGCATCAGTGCAAACGGCATGGGTGACTTGCATATGTGTGAAGGTACTATTGACATGGAGGCATATATTGGAATTGTACAGAGAAATATACTGCCATCAAGATGATGTCTTTCATGGGAAGTCCATGGTTATTAGATCAAGACGATGCCAGCTCTCATTCTGCATGTGCTACAACAGCGTAGTTTTGTAGAGACAGAGTGAATGCGCTAGACCGGCCTGCCTGCAGTCCAGATCTGTCTCCAATTGAAAATGTATGACCAGTCATGAAAAGGAGAATCAGACAACTACGATCACAGACTGCTGAGCATCTGAAGCCTTGTTTGAAGAGCGACTGGACAAAAATTTTGCTAGCAAAACTTTAACAGTTAGTATTCTCAATTCCCAACCAATGACACATCGTAATTAAAAGGAAAATTGATGTGACACAGTGTTAAACATGGCTCTATCCCAACTTTTTTGGAGTGTGTTGCAGCCATCAAAATCAAAATTTGTTCATATTTACAAAATACATTTACATTGGTCAGTGAAAACTTTGGAAATCTTTTCTTTATAATTTTGTCCATTAAATAAAAGTTAAAGAGAATGAACAAATCACAGATTACTGATTTTATTGCATTTTTACAAAATGTCCCAACTTCTCTGGAATTGGGGTTGTAAATATATTAACTTTAAAAAAAAACATATTAGTGGCTGGTTGCAATAGAAATGATGAAAAATGTTGTGTAAAGATAGAATACAACCACTCATTATATTGAAATGATTGATATGGTATGAATATAGAACGTTTATGCTAACATAAAAAATATAAAAAATATTTTTTGAAGAATTTAACTCATGTTTCCACAAAAATATTAACAGCACAACACTTGTAATAAGAATAAACGTGTTTTGATCGCCAAATCAGCTAAAATTGTAATATTCCTGTTTTAATGTATTGGTGAGCAAAAGAGCATAATTCTTTAACAACTCTTTAAAAAAAATAAAAACTTACGGAGCACAAACTTTTAAACTGTATTGTACTTTTTGGGAAAGCCTTTATGTTACATTTATGATGCCTTAAAATACTGCCAACTGTATGTAGGCAGCTGACTAGGTTTAGGAACAGAGCTCTGGAGTATAATCTGAGACCCAAAACTTCTTCCTCGACTTCTGCTCCACTTTTAACACAATCAATCCACACTGACTGTTTAACATACTATTATGTATGATCATCCATCCATCCTTGTGCCAGTGGCCTCTGAATTTCCTGTAGAACAGGTCACAGACTGTCAGGATGGCTAATCAATCATCCCTCAGACTGACCATGGGTACTGAAAGCCTCAGGGTTTTGTCCTCTACTCCCTACTCCTCTCACTTTTCACCTATGATGCAACCTTCTCAGAATTCCTGATGCATGGCTGTCTCTCATTCCATTCTTTATAGTTCACTATGACACAAATTGCTATACCATTAAAAAAAAAGCACTAGCAAGGGCAACAATTGTAGGTTTGTGCATTAAAACACAGCTGGTTCATACTTATTCTACACACACACACACACACACACACACATATATATATATATGTATATAAAAAGAAGGTTGCATTTATTTGAAAAAGTTATTTTTATTTGGAAATACAATTTAAAATAACTTTTCAATTTTTATATATATTTTATATAATAATTTTCAGCATCATTACTCCAGTCTTCATTGTCACACGATCATTTCTTTCATTGTCCTTCATAAATCATTTCAATATGCTGATTTGATGCTCAAGAAAAAAAAAATCTTATTATTATCAATTCTGAAAACATTGCTTAGTATTTTTGTGAAAACCATGATTTTCCAATTTTTTTCAGGATTCTGTGGTGAATAAAAATTTCAAAAGATCAGCATGAAGGTATTAATATCATTATTATTATTTTATTATTATTTATATTATTTATTATTACCAATCTTACTGACGCCAAAACTTTGTACGCTAGTGTACATAATCAAAAATTTAAGCAAAGACTGTACTTTCTCAGAGCAAGGAAGTTCACAGTTTAACAGTGGCCTAGATCACTATTAGTCTTCTTGACAACATCCATAACTGTCTGGTCCAGAATCTCTGATGCTAGAGTCTAGCACAACTGGAACAGAGTGTTCGGCAGAAAATCCAAGACACAAACTTCTTTCAGTACATTTTTCTTCCTCCAAACTTCCACTCAGTATGAGCCAAATGATCTCTCGAATGAAATCCTCTCTCCATTCCATCAGTTTTTTCAGCCTCTGCCCTCTGGAAAATTCTACAGGTCGCTTTCCTCAAAGAGCTGCTGTGTAATAAACAGCTTCTTCCTCACTGCAATCAGGGCGCTTAACTCACAGTATTAATCGCTAATGACCTCCTCAGAGCTGCTGTTCATTGTTTCACACACTGACGTGTCATTTATCTACTGTATTTATTGGTCTACTTACTTGCACTCTTGCCTCAGTGCCGTACGAGTCTGTTTTCCTCCTTCCACGACACACTATCGCCCACAACATGGCAATAAAAAAAAAAGAATGCTAAATTTTGGATGTTGTTTGGGTATGTGTGTGTGAGAGAGAGAAACACGGTCCTCTAAATGTCTCCTCAGCTCAATGGGTTCCTGCCAGAAAGCTAGTTGGAACAGACAGATAGAATTAGCTACTAATTTAAAACAATCAAAATATTACTACTGCAAAGAGAGATGCTCACTTATAATCTTCAATTGGATGAGTGTTATGCATTCTGATACTGAACTTCAATTGAAATTTTACAGCTGTTCAAACTCTCAGTGTGGCTTCCCATCAAGAAAACAAACAGTGGTGATGCATGGGCTTATTAATGGTAGCTGTGTCATGGAAATAAACAAGTTTTTCCTAACGCTCCTTTCTGATAGGACTTAATGTGCTGTGACTCAAATACATGAAATAAAAATGTCAAGCTTAACCGCTCATCACAGATGCCAGAGATTGCTGAAATGTTATGTTTGATTAAAAAAAAGTGTGTCCTTGTAATCGTAAAAAGGACGCAAAAATACACTGACCACCAACAATATTTGAGCATTTAAGCAAACTTCTTGGAACTTCACGTTTGAATTCATAATTGCAATTAAGTTTAATGAATTGGTCCCAATGTGATTTCGGTAGATGAAGGTGCCTCCTGAGAAAGCAGACATAAAGGCGTAATGTCACATCCATGAACCTACAAATTCAAGTTCTGTAAGTATTTCACATAACCAAATGAATATTTATGACTATATCTGTTATTTCTTGCTAGAATCACAAGTTGAAAATAAATTATTACATAAAAAAAAATTAAAATAAAACTGCTTAAATCAGGAAAGGATACATTTATACCTTTTGAAATCAAAGGCAATTTATATAATAAAATATTACAAACATATTATAATCGTATGTGCATTGATGCCTTTCACCATATTTCAGACCCAGCCGAGTTTGAGAAACAAAAAGTGACAATACTTTTCATCTTCATTTTGGATAGTACATTTATTGCGTTAATTTTAATCAAACTTTGTTTTGTGAAATGTGTAGCTTGAAGTGTTTAGTAAAATGAATGACACTTAGTTTGATATTCTGTATCTATGGCAATGACTTTCATAATTTTCCTGTGTGGAATAAGTTTAGAAATACTCTCGGGGGCCACTCTATAAAAGTTACTAAGCTAAAGCAAAGTTATTTAGTTATTTTTCATAAGCTTACACTTTCTGTGAAAGTGGCAGATCCTTTGCACACTGAATAAAAAAATAAAAAATAAATATAAAATCTTGCAAATACTTTTTCTCATCCAGCAGTCTTTCACTCGAGGGAGGAACATACAACAGTTCTCTCTCCGCACACTGAAGTGAACTTTGATTCCCAACCTTTGAAATAAACAAAGTGAGAGAATGCTCAGGATGATACGAGTTGTTTTAATTCACGTCAGCAATTTTTTCTATTTGCAGTATGCCCTAAAAAGGTTGCCAGTAAAACATTCAATGTGCTCAAGTGCTACACACAATTACAAAAACAGTAAACTTGATTTTCTTCATCAGTCATCAGTCAACACATGAATGCATTATTTCATCAGTGCATGTCTGTGGACTCAACTACATGCATGATATACAGAGCCACCTGTGGCTTTGGTTTTAAAAAACAACAACATCTTAGAAAAGATTACTAACAGAAGAAATCTCTGTAAACTACCTTGACACATACTGCACTTTTGGGTTTCAGCAATTGTAGGTGTTTTACAAATACGCTATATTAATGGTTATGCAAATGACAAAGCTTTTAAGGTAAATCCTTCATAGCTAAATTGAACAGGTGTTTTATACAAAACAATGTTGGATTAATGAGAAATAAATACATTCTTAACTAACTACATAAGCACAATTAATATATATATATATATATATATGCTGCTGAAAATTTACTTAACCTCATGTCATCCAAGATGTAGATGAGTTTGTTTCTTCGCTAGAACAGATTTAGAGAAATGTTGCATTACATCACTTGCTCACAAATGGATCCTCTAGAGCAGGGGTGGTGAACTCCGGTTCTGGAGAGCCGAATTCAGCTCCAAACCTAATTAAAACTCACCTGCCTGTAGCTTTCTAGTAACCCTTCAGACTTTGATTAGCTTGTTCAGGTGTGTTTGATTAGGGTTGAAGCAAAACTGCAGGGCTGCGGCTCTCCAGGACCCCTGCTCTAGAGTGAATGGGTGCCATCAGAATGAGAGTCCAAACAGCTGATAAAAACATCACAATAATATACAAATAACCCACACAACTTCAGTCAATCAATTTGCATCTTGTGAAGTGAAAGAACTGTTTGTTTGAAATAATCAAATTCATGATTTTTTTTCTTTTTTTCTTTTTAACTCCAAACCATTTTTGGGGGGGCTAAAATACGAGTCCTCTAGCCATGTTGCCATGTTGCTTTGTTAATTTAGGAAAAGATGAAAATACACACTCTAACTTTTAATCAAACTTGTGTCATTATTAAAACTTGTATGAAAAAAAAGAATACATACGTTTACTAAGTTCAAGTCCTAATTCATCAAGTCAGAACCCTCACCAAATCTCACCATAATTAGCACTCTGAAGATCCCAGAATAACACAGGTAAATCAAGACCGCAATTCTCTATATGGATGACAAATCTGACAGGCAATTTAAACATTCCAGATCAGAAATATCTAAGAAATAATGGTTTACCCTTAATAAGTCGATGGAACTTTGTAACTTTGCGGCCAATTATTCCTGAACTAAACTTCTGTCAAATGTGTCCCTGCAATTTGAAGGTCTCAGTGTTTCAAAGGATAAAAAAGAGAAAATAGTTTCTTCTTCAACTTTTGTCTATTAGTGTGAAACTTTATTTCAATGCATTTTCAATTACACAGTACAGCACTGTGTTATACCTCATGTAAGTTTCCCAGCATTAATTATATATCTCAGTGTATGTCCAGGTGGCTTCTAGTTTTATGAACACATTGGTTAATCTGGATAAAAGAGGATGTATTTTTTTGAAAGTTTCAAGTCTGGTTAATAGAGTTGCAAATAGACAGTGTTATCTTCAATAGGCACTAGATAATTGGTGTTTCTCTTTGCCTTGCATAAAAATTACTCATTTGTTTACATTGGTCCAGAAGGAAGAAAATGCAGTAGCTATTAAAATTGCCTGATAAATTCTCTGCCTTGATTCTCTATCTCCCTCCACCAGACACAGGAAGAAAAGGAAAGTGAATTAAATAGAGAGTGACAAAGGGTAGAATAGAGAGAGAAATTGAGAATATGTGTGTGTGCCAGGGGGTCGAAGTTGGGCTAGTTAGCAAGTTAACTACATATAAATTCCTCTTCTTGACAGTACGGAATCATAGAAATCAATCCCAGATGTATTGCATTCAGAAAAGTACAGTATAAAGAGTGCCATTATACATTTTTGCCAATTTCTTACTATTTAAAAAGTCATACTGCTAGACATTTATTATAATGGTAGAAAATGGACTTTCCCAATTGCATGCAATTTGAAAAATGGGCTACTTGAATCATTTCATGCTGATACTATCTTTCTAATTATTTGAAATCTCAATATTTCCTCAAATGATTTGTGCACTGGGTTTTCAATCTACCAGTTAACGTATGCAGTTCCATTACTGGTAACATTTGTGACCATTAAGAAACAGAATTGGGTACAGTAATTGATGCATCATACATTCCCTCCACGGATCATATGCATATGCAAATGATACAGCTGGTAGTGGATTAACCGTAAGTGTGATGCTCCTGATTACATACAGGACCCTGCTAGACTGCATTGTTAGGGGTATTAGAGACGTGACCTATAAGAGTGGAGTTTAGCAGTTGTTTCACTGTCATGAACTGGCTTAATCTCTGCTCTTACTTGTCCCAGATTAATCCTGACAAGGCTGACATTATCATCTCTCTGACACAGAACACAGCAGGAAACTAGTTTGCTCACATGGAAGGAAGCCCACAGGGACCTATGGAGACCCCCACAGCATCATGACCACCTGATAGGGCATCTTAGCAAAGAGAGTTAAAGTGCTGTATGGTACTGATTAGCCAATCATTGTTTCCATGTTATGTTATGGCTTAATATAATTTTTTTTTTAGACTGCTGTAAACTAATGATAAAGCATTAAAACATTAATTGGTAATTAATATATATATATATA
>NW_015542345.1:1768000-1768289 GCF_001515605.1 Sinocyclocheilus anshuiensis
AAATATTCTGTGAAATATAAATATATATTATATATATATATATATATATATATATATATATATATATATAGTTCTGGCATGAATCTCTAGATGGCGCAGTCCGATAGATCTAACTCAGTATGACATAATGACATCATTATCCAATGTCACAGCTGATTGGTTCTCGCCTGTATCGGTAGTAAATGAGCTCGCTACTCAACATTCAAATACTTGGCTAATGCTTGTGGCAGCAGTTTGCAGCACACTTCAGAAACCCTCCACCTTCCCCAGCTCCACCTGTATAGATCTG
>NW_015542345.1:1768569-1785971 GCF_001515605.1 Sinocyclocheilus anshuiensis
TATATATATATATATGTATGTGTGTGTGTGTGTGTATGTGTGTGTGTGTAGCCATTTATTTTAAGTTTTTGAAAGAAGTGTTTAATACGCTAAAGGATCATGTGACACTGAAAATGGCTGCTAAAAATTCAGCTTGGCCATTATAGGAATAAATTAGATTTTCAAATATTTTCAAATAGAAAACATAGATTTTAAATTGTAATAATATTTCATAGTATTACTGTTTTTTTTTTACAGATTTTTTAAAATATTATTATTATTATTAAATTAATGCATCCTTGGTGAGCCTAAGAGACTAAAAATGTAAGCGTTCTAAATAATTTTCCTAAAATGTATTTGTAAGAGAGCAATACAAATTTGGCAAAGGTAATCTCAATATAAAAAATAGGGGAAATGAGAATACATAAATTATTATCCAGCATTTGCCAATATACAGTACAGTACAGTACAGTACAGTACAGTACACAAAGAAAGAAAGAAAGAAAGAAAAAGAAAGAAATAAAGAAGAAAGAAAATACAATTTACATAAAAACAACATTAAATCATCCAATAATCAATATTGTACTGATATAGTGCATATACGTTGCCTTTATATTCAAAGTACATACTGCAACACTTGACTTAAAATGACCCATAAAATAAGTCTCTAAGTCCAGCTGCTTAAAAAAAAGAAAAGAAAATCACACTGTGCAAGGTCATGTGATGGTCTTATATTAGAAAACAAGGAGCCTGGAGGTGTGCTGTGCTCTGACAAACACATTTGATTAATTATCTTTATAATTTAGAAGCCAAAAGCTGTTTGATGTAGCGTGACAGATTGATGTAATACAGGCAAAGTGTAGCAGCCATGGCTGTTCTTAATAAAGCAAACGTAGGCCCCTCTCATCGTAATAGCAACTTCAAAGGCAACATCAATAACTTTTTTAATAGTAGACAAATTACTGAGGGGCAATTACTACTTCCCCCCCATCCTGACAGATGTTCTATTTGCCAGACAATATGCGCTTTAAGTACTGCTACAATTACAGCAAGATGAGGACATAACATACGGGCCACTTGGAGTGGCCACTTGCGGTCAGGTCAGGATGAGGAAACGGACTGCCAAGCACTCATGGATATGCATTCGGCCTGTGATGATTGAGCAGGACAAGCACAAAAGAGATCTGACAGGGTGATGGAAAGCCAGAGTGTCAGTAGTTCCCCTGCCACAAAATGACATGCAGTAGCGATAAGTAAAAATTGAGACACTTTTCAGGCAACTGCACAGTTTGATGGGATCAAAAAATAAACCAATTTTCGCTTTAAGTGGAGAGTACATTCGAAGACCCCCTTGAAATGCCTCCCCCCTGAAGTGTCTCAGTGTAGTCTGGCTCCCCGCAACAGTACGCCAACAGTTGCTGCTCTCTCTCCTTTATACCCCCTGGAACAAACTGTTCGAGAGCTGTCACTGGTCTCGAAGATAACCGGCTCACTAAGACCTTTCTTTTATGTGAATGTCAAAGGCCACATGCTAAGGCTAGTATGAGCTACTGGAGTCTGCAAATAACCCCTACATCCGCAGTGACTGTAGATGGAGACCTCACCGTCTTTTAACCCACACTAGGACAAAGCAGGGCCACTGACACTTCCGCAGTCTCATTCCACAAGTTTTAGGACACAGTAACCCCTGCTGGCTCCTTTTCTTTCAACTTTATATTGAAGCATCCTGGGTTAAAGTTGGCACTTAATCATTTTCTCTGGACGTGGCAGCAGCAGGCTTCTGCAGCCATCGATCACTGTTCTTATCACATTAAACCCAGGTTACCGACGTCAAGCTGCATGGATCTCTAGGTCCTGGCATGTGTCACTTTACTCTGTTCTTTTGTCACAGCTATTAAACAATCGGGCCACCAGCGAGGAGCTCTGACTCTAGACGGCACACTTATTATTTGAATGTAACATCCTGGCGCTCGACCAATCACAGAATATAGACACTTGCTCAAAGACGAAGGTAATCTCTGAAACTAATTTTGGCTATTTCTTCAATGTATTGCAACTAGTGGTCGACTGATTTTTTGGATGGGGAGGGGCTAGCAAGTGCTCCATACCCCCATAAAAAAAGACCAAAGCAACCCCATAGCACCCCCATACATAAAAAAGATGAAATAAAATAAAAACATTTGACTCATTACACATGCATAACTCATGCAATGCAATACAACGATCAATGACGTGATTTGCAGTCGCATATTTCGTAATGTCATAGCATTTTATTTTAAAAATGGATCGGTTCCTTGTGCCAAGTAGGCCCCCTGACTAAAGATTTTTCTAGTCAACTAGTTGCACGTTTATATTAAATTGATTAATATAATAACCTACTAAATCATCCTTTAATATAGGCATTTAGGCGAATTATAGCCTATTGTGCACATAAAGTTTGCAGCAAAGCACCGGCAAAAGTATTGATTAAGAATGCGTCGGGGAAAAAGAAGACATTTTAATTATTTATTAATAAACTAGTGCTTTCTCAGTCAGTGTGGGCTGCAAAGATGAAGTTGCCGAATGCCAACGCTGACTGGCCATCTTCTCAACAGTAATGGACATTTTACTGACATTTCTCAACAGAAATGCACATTTTCATACGGACTACATAATTAGAGAAGATTTGTTTTTTATTTGAATTGGTTCGTTTAATAGTAGACATTTCAAGCTTTCTATAGATTTATTTCTTATGTCTGTGTTGAGCCGGTTCATTGTTGTGACGCGTTCCATTTACGGAGACTGCATGAGACGACAGAAAGCACATCCAAAAATAACAGAGTATTTAAATTTTTTTCCGCAGGAAAAAAAAATGCAAGGCATTGCGCGGGTGCGGGATGTCATACATTAAGTGCAATCATATTCCCACACTCCTCATAAACACTTGAAATGTGCATATATAGCGATTTTATTATTCATATATATAAAAAATAATAATAACCTGTTTTGGTCATATTTACTATTAATTGCGCAGCTCCCACTGTCAATGATCTAGCACCCCCTCAGCAGCTGCGTTTAAAATTCTCTGGCGCCACCCCTGTATGGCAGACGCCAATATCTCAGAGAACATGGTGGCCAATGGCCGATATAAAGCCAATAGGCCTATATAATGTAAATATAATAAATGACACATGTATAACAATTTATGCAAATAAATGTATATGTATTTTTACATAAGACTGTGCTAAAATAATTATAAATTAAATGTCAATAATTTGGAAAGGAATAAATTTGGAAAAATAATTTGAACTTGATAAATCATATTTATACTGTAAATAGGAACTTTTTGATTCTGTATTTTTCACACATTAAAAAGCTGTTGAAAAAGGAATTTAACACCCAGTCTCATGTAACTGTTTTATGAGGTGGCGATTTCATATAAATTCGTACAATTTTTAGAAAGAAATACGCATGAAGGCCCATCCTTAAAGGGTTAGTTTACCCAAAAATGAAAATTATTAATGCGAGAACACGCATGAATTCGTATGAATTTGTAAAATCTCATTTGTATGTTTTTGTAAGATCTGCTCATGCCTCATTGATGGGGTGAGGTTAAAGGGATAGTTCACCCCAAAATGAAAATTCTGTCATTAATTACTCACCCTCATGTCGTTCCAAACCCGTAAGACCTTCGTTCATCTTCGGAACACAAATTAATATATTTCTGATGAAATCTGAGAGCTTTCTGACCCTGCATAGATGCACGCGCTTTCTTCTGAATGTAAACAACGCTGATTACGTTGATTTCTGGGCAAAACGAGTGCATGCATCATGGTACTCTCCAAAATGGCAGAAGATGGTAACTCGGGGAGAAGAATTGTTGAATAAATTATGTTATTTTTGTTTTCTTTGCACACAACAAGTATTCTCATAGCTTCGCAAAATTGAAGTTGAACCACTGATGTCACATGGACTGTTTTACCGATGTCCTTACCACGTTTCTGCGTCTGGGAATATTTCAGTTGTGTTGCTGTCTATGCAGGGTCAGAGAGCTCTCAGATTTCATTAAAATATCTTAATTCGTGTTCCGAAGATGAACAAAGGTCTTACGGGTTTGGAACAAAATGAGGGTGAGTAATTAATGACAGAATTTTCATTTTGGGGTGAACTATCCCTTTAACCTCACCCCATCAATGAGGCATGAGCAGATCTTACAAAAACATACAAATGAGATTTTACAAATTCATACGAATTCATGCGTTTTCTCGCATTTTAGGCTATGCACACAAGAAGATCAAAAGCTGAATTCACCAAAGTTTGTGAGATTTGTGACAGTAAATGTTTATTGGGTATTCATGTTTAAAAGGCATATTTGCTGAATGCAGACAGTATATGAATAAAGTATATGGTATATGTGTGCCTGCACTAAGGCTTAAACAGACAAACTTTGTCAAAAAATTGCCAAATTAGCTGATAGCATCAACCTTAGTGATTTAGTAGTCAACCACTATTTGTAACAATAGTCTCGCAATCTTTGTTTGTCAACAATTGTTTTTTTCTCAAATGCCATTGTCTTGCTCAGTGATTCTGTTTACTCTTAAGCAATCAAAAAAGCAATCAAAACAATCTCCAATCTCAATCAAAGCAATACATATTTCTCTCTGCTGTGGATCACCAAACTGCTGAAATTATGAGTTGTTACATCTTTGCAAATATATGCCAACACCTATAGATGAACCAAATAAAAAGAAGTTGCATAAAATAATGAACTGAATAAAGCAATATCACATGAGCAAGAATGCTGTTGCATTGAAGAATGAATGAGGCTGCACATGTTGATATTAAGGTCAGCTGCTTTTATACAGTCCAGTAAGAAATATGTTATATTATACCTACTGTATATGTTAGACACATAATGGATTTTTTTTTTTGAGAGAAGGGGGCAAAGTTTGTCGGTTAGCAGACCACAGTTAGTCAGTACTGGTAGATATTAAACTTAACACTCTGCTATTGACTTAACACTCTCCTATTAAAAACATAAACATAAATATACACACATACACTGCTAATACTATAATAATAATAATTCTATAATACATTATAGAAAAGTAGATGTTTACAAGGGTGCAGTTTTTTTTTTTTTTTAAAGCCTCATAAAACATTACAGTTTCACAATTGGCATACCTTAATATGAAAAAAAAATGCTATCTAAAATTGGATAAAATAAAACAAAAACCAGCCTTTGCAAAAAAAAAAATTACCTCACAAGCACAGATTTATGGCTTGCCTACATTCTCAATTTTTTTTTTATTCTCACCAATGCAAAATATATTAAAGATGTGACAAGAAGCTGGCCCACCTCTATTTTTCTGATGAGATATATAAGGTGAAGTTTTAAAGAAAAGCGTTGGTTTAGAAATGTATGATGATGATTATTATTTTTTTACATTTACATTACATTTAGACATTTAGCAGATGCTTTTATCCATAGTGACTTACAAATGAGGAATTTTTAATCTATAAATGCTGCATATGTCTCTCTGATGACATGAAATATGCTTGAATAGTAATTTTGAAAGAATTAGTAAAATGTAGTATATATATCAATAAATAATAATGTCAAAAAGAAGTAAAACAAATTAAAATCAAATTTAATTTAAAATAATATAAACATTAGCTTTAGCATGTCATTATTTCAAATGCTGTTACATTAAATATAATTACATGCTATGAAAGCCTCTAGTTTCCTTCCAGGGTAAAAATAAACTAGATGAAGTGCCCAAAAAAATCTGATCGGTTTTTACTGGCATTGATTCTTAGGGAAGACATTGGCGTTGAACAGTTTTAACAAGTTGTGACCCTATCACCCAGAGAACCCACTGTGAGTGACTCAAAATCACTCTGAAGGCCCAAACCCCCATTACTTAAATGACCCAGCTTTCCTCCATTAAATATTTCAGCTGCTAGCAGGAAAGGTCAATCTAGATATATGACATCCATCACAGGCAAGCCTCAGTGTCCACAGTTTGGAAGCATGGTATTGAATGACTATAGTATCCATGTACCATGGTATTAACAGTACATGGCAGTCCAATCTACACACATGTCCAATACAACAAAATACAAGTGCTTTCGTGAACTGAATGTGTTTTGCTATTTGTTTTGATATTCGGTTACTTTGAGTGCAGAGTTGATCACAAGCTCAAGTGCAGGTCTTAGGCATATAGGTTTGACACAATAAAGGCTTTATTCATCATGGACAGACGATAGGATGCGTGTGCAGTTTGGGATTTATTAAATATCCACTTCATCTAGCATACCTTAACTCTTTGTGTTCTGATTCCTTTGAATGTTTACTGAATGAAACGATTCAAAATATAAGTCTGAATGATTCAGATGGAATAGTAAACAATTCAGTTTTCATAACCCGTTTAAAAGATCGTATTCAAAAGACTGATTCATTCATTCATTCATTCATTCACTTGAAGTCTAGTTTTAAGCAGCTCACAGAAAATGCGAACACGCGATATTACTGAAATATTTTCAAGAAAATGTTGTCTCTTCGGGATTAGGCAGTTTTTAAGCCCTTTGACAGATTTACTGAGAAAAAAAATGTGAATTGTGAATAATTCTGATTTCAAACTGCTGAAAGAAAACATGAATATGTGACTCGATTGCTGAAATATTCAGTTTCACAGTTTAGATAACATGTGATAACACACTGATTCATTGTAAAGAGTAACCAACAAATTATTCGCAAAAAAAATGTAACATTTGTATCACAAAAAAAGACTCATCACCAGTCCCACTTTATATTAAAAGTGGCCTTAACTACTATGTACTTACATTTAAATGAATTTAAATGATACAATGCACTTATTGTGTACATACATGTTTTTATGTTGTACTTATATTTAAAAAAAACTACCCTCATGTAATTACATCTGTAATTAATTTCTGTATTTACATTTATAATTACACTGTTGACCCATCCCTTACCCTTAAACCTACCCATACCAACAAACCTATCCCTAACCTTACCTATACATATACCTCAATAGCAGCAGAAGTGTTTTGCAATACAATATGAACACAATATGTACATTGTATTTATTTATTGATGCAAGTACACATTAGATAAGGCCACTTAATATAAAGTGGGACCTCATCACCTCTAGGTACATTTACTATATCATGACCATGCACTACGTATTTAATGTGGAAACAGCCTAATGGCAAATTGTGCAATACAGTTTATCTCTTTTGTGGTCAAGCAATTGAAGATAAATCACTCTCTGAATGTGGAGTGGCTAACAAAACCATTTCTAGACTGGTGTCTGGCACTGTAGTCTGGTTGGAGTAGAAGTAAAGACTTTTGAAATAGCCCTTAACTAAAGGCTACAAAAGCACTGCCTACAAGCAAATACTTGCTTTGGAGAGAAAAAGGATGACTCAGGAATGCTTTTGCAATCATTTCTGCACGTTTATCTACTTGCTGAAGTGTGCACTAGGGGCCAGAGGAGAAACAAAACCTGGGACTAGGTGGGAGGATTCTCATCCCAGTGTTAATTTGGCATCTCCCTTTGCCCACTTCAGATTAATCCAATTTAAAGGCTTATATCGAATTGACGTGAGCTTATCCAAATTCCATCCACATGCCTGCATAGATACAGCATGATTCACGCCACTGATGCACTCTTTCCCATGATGAGCTCACCCGGGCTCTGGCCACATCCTATGAATACTGATGTCCCACAACACACACGCACACACACACATACATGCTTATACAGTCTCAATCAACAGTGACCCTGGAGGATATTTTAATGAATAGAGAAGGCTGATCCCCTCGTGGTGCCCTGATGTTATACTGATCCTGACGTATGGCTTCGCTAAATTAAAAGGAACAATGGAGTTCATTAATCTGACTATATAAAACAGTGTTCGTTCATCCTCTTCATGCTATGCGGACTGCACAGTTTGTCTGGACTTTGCATCTGCAATTTCTCAGGCTGTGGAAAACATCTCACCAGTAGTCAATAATAGTTAGACGTGATGGACTATTCGTGTTACACCTACAAATTTAATTGCGCAAAGTGACCATTAGATACATTTCCGTCTGGATCCTACCAGTCGGTTTTGGGTTTCACACAATGACAGGAAATGTACATAAGATATCCGCACTTTGCAGCATGAGACAGACAGATACTTTACACGGATACTTGGTGATCTAATTAAAGGAATAGTTCACCCAAAAATGAAAATCTGCTGTCTCCCCCTCATGTCGTTCCAAACTTGTGTGAATCTCTTTCTTCGAGAAGCTAAAGAGAAGACATTTTTGAAGAATATAATGGCTGTGAAAAACTGTGAGAAGCCACATCAACTGATTCATTGAAATATTCAAAAAAGAAAAAAAAAAGTTAATGGACATTTGTGATGATTTTATAGTGTTTTTGTGTCATTTTAAGCTTAAAAGCTTTGCTTCCACACTCATTGATGGAAGAAAAAAAACATTCATACAGGTTTGGGCCAACATGAAGGTGAATAAATAATGACACAATTATCATTTTTGGGTGAACTTTTCTCTTAACATGACAGAGAAAAGTGAAAGATATGGGTTTTGCAGCAATGAAAGGAAAAGGTTTTTTATTATTTAGACAGGTGACAGGGATCAATATAGAATGATTCTAATGTTAAGTGATAATAATATTCTTGCATTCCATGCAGGTTATATCTTTGTCAAGGCTTGACTGTGGGTTCAGAGCCCTTTTATTTTCTTTCCATTAAAATCATCCTTAAGCACCATTTGATTTTTGAATTGATGTATTATATTCATCAATTATATTGTATTGTTATATTACAATATAACATTATATTATATTGTTGCAATACAGTGACAATCAGAAGAAAATATTTAAAGAAGCTGGCCATGATCATGATTTTCTTCACATTTCCCATAAAGGGATAAAAAGGTAAAAAATCGTTCCTCAACACGTTATTAAAAGAAGCAGACTTCCAATTGACTTTGTTGCCTAAATTAATGAGGCTTGTAATTAACTGAACTAAAGCTGTGCTCTGTTAATAGATAACTCTGGCCCTTTTTATTTGCCACATATTAATAACAGAATTTGATCTGATGTGTCTCAGACCTTGTGTTATTCTTGTTGTTGGTCATTGCTTCATGGAACGTTAGCTGTGTCAACCCCGGCAGAACAACAACACAGAAGGACATCAAAACATGCAAAACACAAGGAGGCCTATAATACATGTAGAAAGCTGTGAACATTCCCATTCATCTCAACTGCAGTTGCTCGGCTGGTGCAGGACCCCCGTAAGCATGCAATTTGAACTGTGGATAGTGGTCAGAGTGACATTAGCTGTGTCTCATTTAGAAGGCCCTCCGGAGGTCGAATCCTCTGGAGGTCGCATCCTCTGTAGGATGCATATACGAAGTGTCCTCAACCTAGAATTCAACGAGATAGCCTTCGTAGGACAGGCGGAAAAGGAAACAGGAAGTATCACGTTGCTATGCCAACACATTTAGAGCATCGTTGCGCTCTCACACTACTTAAATTAAGGAAAATTATTTCTAAATTTGGAAAGTAATTTGAAAAAAAAAATGCTTTTACTTGTTTTATTTTGTTCAATGTTTGAGGAGCTGCAGCGTACGTACAGCAGACATCTGTTAGAAAAAAAAAAGGAGGAGGATATTAAAAACAAAGTTTATCCGTTTTTACCAAGGCGATTTAAGGTAAGTTGTAAACACCACATCTGCGCTTGTGTGTACATCTGCCGGCGCCGTCATTTTTCAAATTAACAACGGTTGTTTACAGCGACGCAAAGAATTGTGGGTTATCTGTAGCAGCGAAGGATACACCTCATGCATCCTCCGAATTCCTGTGAAAGAAGGTCGCATTTGAAGTTCGCATTCGGAGTGTCCTACTTGCTTTTCTGAAATGAGACATCTCGATGACGTATGCAGCCTTCGAATGCGACCTCCGGAGGGCGCAGCCTTCTAAATGAGACACAGCTATTGTTTTGGATCCAACAAAGTTAGCAGTTTAGCTAATGCTAATAAACAGGTTTCTGTTCTGTTACATATATGAAATATGTGCCATAATTGAGGGTATTTTCGTTCATATTAAAAGGTATTTGTGTACATTGTCGTGCATTTGAATACACAACAACATAGAATCAGTGTATTGCATTTAAAATTTACTTTTATCAATACAAATTTAGGAATCCTTTGAATATAGCAATATTAAATTTGACAGAATTTACTTTAGAAATACTTAAACATCTAGAAATTGCTTAAATTACATATGAAGTAGTCTCATTTACAAACAAAAAAAGAAAAAATAACCTATATGATTTCAATATTCTGTGTACTTGTAAACATTTTTACAATTGAAAAGTTGTACATGCGTAAAAGTGTTTATGTTTTTAAAACGTTGATGTTGTATGCATCAGTGTCTATCCAAACAAACAACAAACACCACTTTATAAATGAATACTAATGAGATCACTTTGCATAATCAGGTAGCCGTTGTAAAGGGAGGACTCAAATGTTTTGACAATGTCACACTGAAAAGCTTGTATTCATGACATTGTTAATGTAAAATAAAAGGCAAAGAAGCGTGCACACGGACCCAATGGCGAATTTACATTTAATTGCTCACCTCTACGGAGCTAAAAACCATTTGACAGGCTCAAGAAGCTTTTCTAAGCCGGGCTGCGTTCTGATTGATAGTAAAATTCGGAGCACTTGACAATTAATCTTTCAAAGAGAGAGTCATTAATAATGCATAGCGTAATTCCCCTGAGTACAGAGAGCAATAAGACATAACCGTTTTTTAAGTGAGAGGGGAGATGTGGAGCGGTGGCTGGATTTCAGATTCATCATTCACACTGGATATGGCCAACATCTGGTTTGGTGACCATAAACAAGATTGTTTAATTTGCGAAAGCATTGCCGTTGCAGCTGGTATACAAATACTATTAATGCAGAGTGCCGTTTTAGAGGTTGTCGCACAGTTTACACAAAGATAGGATCATATCTCATATATTTGGAGTTGGCAAGGTCATGTGATGCCAGTCTGTTTTTTTGCATATTTAATGTTTATGTTATCAGAGCTGAGTGATTTTGATAACACACAGTTGCACATGTTGATTTCATTTTGTGCAGAGTTCAGTGAATTAAGTTTTTTTTTTTTCTTAAGATAAGGCATCTCGCATTTCTCATTTGTACACAAGTTAATAAAATTTAGCACAGAGAAATTTGTAGATGCCAAAGTTTATTGCACAAGCTTATGCGGGTTGGTCCCCAGGCTGAATAAGGCGAGATCATTAGAAGAAAAAAGATTAATTCATGTTAATTTAATACTGTGGCATGATATTCATATGTGATTTTTTGCTACAGTAGGACAGATAAACTTATCTGTTGTGTTTGTGTCTCATAGCTCGCATCTTAATGTGAAAAGAAATTTGCGTGAATCACTTGTGACATGAAAATAACGATGACATAACCAAAAATTACTATTAAAAAGTACATTTCTCAATTGTTCCCAAATCTTAGTAGCTTAGTAGTAGTTTTTTTTAAGATATGACTTTGGTTAATATTTGAAAAATAAATTACGATATTTGTAATGAAACCTTTGATGTTTCTGATCGATTGTAAGTCCAATAACCAAAATTTAGAAGATCCAAAAATGTCATAAAGGCGGTGTAAAACAAATTTATATGAATCCTGTGGTTTAATCAGTCTTGTGAAGATATATAATCACTTTATATGATCAACAGATTTAAGTTAGGCATTTATTTACATCTACAGAATGACCGACACACATACATTACCAGTCAAAAGGTTTTAAACAGTAAGATTTTTAATGTTTTTTAAAGAATTCTCTTCTGCTCACAAAGCCTGCATTTATTTAATAATTTATTTAATATTTTTACTATTTAAAGTAACTGCTTTATTTGAGTATATATATATATATATATATATATATATATATATAAAATGTATTCCTGTGATTTCAAGATGAATTTTTAGCATCATTACTCCAGTCACATGATCATTCAGAAATCATTCTAATATTCTGATTTGTTGCTCAAAAAAACAAACAAAAAAAATAATAATACTAATATGTTTCTTGAACAGCAAATCAGCATATTAGAATAATGATTTCTGAAGGATCATGCGAAGACTGGAGTAATGTTGCTGAAAATTTTGCTTTGATCACAGGAATAAATTACATTTTAAAATATATTCAAATAGAAAGCAGCTATTTTAAATAATGAAAATATTTCACAATATTACTGCTTTTTCTTTATTATGGATCAAATAAATGCAGGCTTGGTGAGCAGAAGAGAATTCTGTAAAAAACATAAAAAATCTTACTGTTCAAAAACTTTTGAATGGTAGTGTACCTGGAGCACATCCGGTAAACACGGAAGCACAGGTGTATGAGAACCAATAAAGTTTGTTTTGCTAGTGACACACAAGCTTCTGCGTTTAAAATATGTGAAGTGATTTCAGTGGAGGCGCAGAAATCTCACAGGTTTCATTAAAAATATCTTAATCTATGTTTCGAATATTAAGCAATGTCTTATGGGTTTGAAATGACATGGGGGTTGAGTAAAGGATGACACAATAATCATTCTGGGTGAATTAATGTTGCAGTTTGGCCAGGAAGCAGGTCTTTAATTGCAATTAGCTGTACAGTTTCATTTTTAGGCCTAACTTTGTGTTAATGTTCAACTTCTGATGGTTTATTAAACCTTTATTTTTAGAGCATGTGAATACTGTTATTTGATTAATATTGTTTAAATGTCAGTTCCATATCTAAACTTTTTTTTGCCCCAAATAAACATGTATTGTGCATGCAATCTCCATGGTTACCATAATGCAAAATATTTCGATTTTGTATATTTATAAATTCTCTTTTGTCACAAGTGAAGTTAAGAAGAAGATACTATTTATATGTTTTTGCTGTCATATGTTGTGATTTACGAATCTTCCAAAGCACTAGATAAACAGATAAATAAACAGACAGAAAAAAATGTAGGCACTATGGCAAACCAATTGTTTTCAATTCACAATGATGTATCACTGACATGACACAGGCCATTGCTTTAGAATCAGATGTGTGCTATTAAATTGGTTATTTGTGACGCTATGCATGCATGTAACCCCAATAGTCAAGTCAAGTTTATTTGTACAGCGCTTTTCACGATACAAATCATTGCAAAGCAACTTAGACAGGCTGCCAGGGCCGAGCATATCTGCCAGGGCCGAGCATATCCACAAACTCATAGAAAATAACCAAAACAATCCAAGGTTTTTCTGTCAATAGTGACAGAGTGTTGAGACTGTTCATACTGCTTCTTACATGTCTTTTATTTAAAGACACCCAAGGCCTTATTTTTATTCAGATCAGTTGTGTGTCCTCTATTACCTGTATACTATTACTCATGACTGTTTTGTACTTTATGAACACAACGAGGCGTGCATATTAAAATGAACAAAACAGATTCATTCCATTGTCATACAGCCATTGCCCACTCTTACCTTGAATAGAAATTCAAATTTAAAGCCTTTAACTTTTCGTTATAATATAAATTTTCACATAATATCTCTCTTTTTAGTCACTTAAGATGCTTGATATGTTTTGCAATGCATTATTGGTTGGTGCATATTTCTGTTCATCATATTGAAACTAATATACCTGAATAGCAGTTTTTCAAAACACACATTTTCCTAATATATTAAGTGAAAAATGATCATAATATACCTTTTTACAAGAATGTTCTGAATAGTGTAATGAAATGAATGAATTTGTAAGGGAATTAATCATTAATTTTATTTCTAGCTCAGGTTTTGAAAGGACTCGAATCTGAAAATTCTGAGTCAACCTGATTAAAACTGAATTCAAATCTGATAGTTTACACTTTAAATCAAGGGTCGTCCAGCGAGCCGGTGATTCTTAGTATATTTTAACAACTTGAATCTTTGTATTTCCCTGGCCACGGGTTAATACATGTTTTGATAAGTTATAAGCTATTATAGTAATTATTACAAGTAAGCTACGAGCTAGGTAGCAAGGGATCTTTGGCAAAAGTTTTAACCTTAAAATTATATGACACCAAACAAGGATTCTTTATAAATGAAACATGAATTTTATTGGCTACTCTAGATTACATCAAAACTAAGCTAAAACACACATACACACAAACATACAGTTTCTTTAGAATGAGAGTTGACGGAGTTGCATGAAGTTTCAAAGTTCTAACTCGTTTTCACGAGTGGTTTTGAATTCACCTGAGAGAATTCACAAAGCAGAGGTTTGTCTTAAGTTTACTGCTTAAATTAGCTCGACACCAGTTCAGCAGAGATAAGATTTTGTTCGTTTACTTGCGTTCTGCTTGGTTGACAGCTGAAAAGCTGAGATGAACCCCGGAGCTTTCGGATTGGTCGCTGAGGTGACGTTTGGATGACGTCGTTTTGGGGAAAGCCCTCCGGAGATTGGTTGGCTTCTTGATGACGCGGAGGCTTCAGCAGTTTTGCTACAGTCTGATGATTAAAGTTGCACCGATTACATGAACACATCAAGCATATATATATAAGACATACAACATATTATTTGTGAATCTATGCTCCGATACTTTCAATGATTTTCAATGATTGTCCGTGTACGTTTCTTTGTCTGTGACAGGAGAAACGCATGCTTTTCTGGAAGGTAGTAAAAGGATGCGTCCCTTTTTTTTGGAATGCAGGGGGGAAAGGGGAGGTGTCCTGAGGTCATGCCCATGTCACGAGTTGGGAGTCTGCCATTCTTCTCCTGGACAGAGAGCTCTTAATCTGTCACTTTCTGTTTATCGGATTTAGCAATTTATGTGTTAAATGGTCAGGGGTATCACGCATCTGGTCCTTGAAAGCCCGTAAAACAAAGATAGTTTTGTATCCTAGTTTGAGTTAGGGTTTAAGCACTGTTTTTTTATTTGAGTCTCTTGAGAGATACGCTAGATAGTACAGGAACTGCTTCAACCCTTCACTGACCCTGCATGAGTTTTACGACCGCAGCTGGCTGCATAGGGGTTCCTCAGTTTGTCTCAATGGAATGTGATCGTTTCATGTGTGACTCAATAGTGGAAGTGGGTCCGTTCGAAGACAGAGATCCTACAATAGATAGATCTAAAAAAGAACCATTAGGTGTGTGAATTCTTAAAAATGGAATTTTATGAAAGCAAGAAAATAATTGCTTAACATTTTCAATAGGTTACGTATTATATCCCACCCCCCCAACACACACACTTAATTAGAAGTTTTTAATAAAAAAAAAGAGGAAGTTATTGTCCAAAGAGAGATGAAGTCATCACACAAAAGTGATTCTGATACATTTGCAGGGTATACCATAATCTTGCATGGTCAGGATAATGCATTTCAGAACTAATTAAATAAAACACTCTTACAAAATACTGATGTGTTTCCGGCTGTCTGACCAAGTCTCGTCTGATTTCCTGTCTTCTATCAGAGAACAAAATGTACAAAGTTTATTTATTTATTTTATGACAAATATAGCATTTTTGGTATTGTTATATTATAAAGTAGACCACTTTTAGTTTTCCAGGTCTTTTAAGATATGCATCAACCAAAATTGTAAATTCTGTGATCATGTCGTTCCAAACCTAAAAAGATGTTGAAGAATGATCACGCTGCTCTTTTCCATACAATAAAAGTGAATGGTGTCCAAGTGCTATTAGGCTCCAAAAAGGGTAAAAAAAAGCAGATTTTGTGCTATCGTCCGAGTCCTCGCGTAATCTGGCTTAGCCTAAAATCACTAAAAAATCTTTCTAGGGTCATCATTCACTTTCATCGTATAGAAAGTAGCAGGAAATCTTAATATGTGACCCCGTACAACAAAACCAGTCATAAGGGTCATTTTTTTTAAATTGAGAGCTGAATAAATAAGCTTTTGATTGCTGTATGGTTTGTTACGATAGGACGAAATTTGGCCGAGATACGACTATTTGAAGATCTGGAATCTAAGGGTGCAAAAAAAAAATTCCAAATATTGAGAAAATCACCTTTAAAGTTGTCCAAATGAAGTCCTTAGCAATGCATATTACTAATCAAAAATTATGTTTTGATATATTCATGGTAGGAAATTTACAAAATATCTTCATGGAACATGATCTTTACTTAATATCCTAATGATTTTTGGCATAAAAGAAAAATCGATAATTTTGACCTATACAATGTATTGTTGGCTATTGCTAGAAATATACCCGTGCGACTTATGACTGGTTTTGTGGTCCAGAGTTACATATAAATAATTTGTGTTCCACAGAAAAAAAAAAAAAGTCATACTGCTTTCAAAACAATGTGAGTATGATTAAATGACAACAGAAATGTAATTTTTTTGGGTGAACTATCCCTTTAGCCGATGGGGAACAGCTCCAGGTTACAGGCTACCTGAGGATATTAACTGCAGGCTCTCACTATTAAAGTCTAAGTGGCGGCAGTTGTACAAGAGATCGATCAACAACATCTCACTGTGAAGTGCCTCTGCCATACATTTTTATAAGTGCATAATTGATAATACAGCTCAAGCGTCACATCCCTCAGGCTACTCCTTCCAGCTCTTTGCTTTTCATCCATGGCCAAATTTTCTGTAACTGCTGCTAACACGGTTAGCTTGAACCTGGATTTTTCAACTTGACCCCTGAAGGACTTTGCTTAATTAGTTCCAAAGAAAAGCACAATTAATCTTTCTTAGTGGGTCCAGTTCTTCCAGAGGATTTCCTGATCTATGGCCATGAAGGAAGCCAAGGAACCATTTCCCACTTGGTTTGTGGTTTGATATTAAAATCCTGGCGCTTTTCCCTGCAGCTTGTTTGTTTGTGTGAATGTATTTGTTTTTTTAGAAAATCTATTTGGATTGATGATTATTTGCTGAATGTTTGTTACTGTGATAACAAGTAAATTCAATTCGATTGGTAATAAAACTGTGCAGCATGCCAGATGCAATTTTGTCCCAGTTGATCAGCCCACACAGGCCATCTGATGTAGCTTTCAAGGTATTTATGCATCTCCCAGCTCTGCCTCACCTAGATGAGGAGAAATATAGTGACTGGCCAAAAAACTCTTAAAGGGGTCATATGATGCGATTTCAACTTTGGAGTGTTACAAGCTCTTTGTGCATAAAGAAGATCTGTAAAGTTGCAAAGACTAAAGTCTCAAATCCATGCGCCGTTCTCAAGCCCACACGCCTCTGCTCACTCTAACCCTCCGGCCGTTCCTCACGCTAGCCCCCGGCCTCTGCTCACTGTAGGCCGCCGTTTGTGACACTGTTTCGTTGTGAAAGCGAAAAAAATGGACACGACTAGAAATCAGTGGTTAAGTTGTATTTACAACACTGTTCCAGAACACTTCAACCCAAATA
>NW_015542345.1:1786188-1787456 GCF_001515605.1 Sinocyclocheilus anshuiensis
TCCGATGATCTTTGTAAAAATCGACGCGTTTCAAAAAGGCGTGGCATAGAGGAGAAACAATAATGTACAGTATGTGTAAAATAATGTGATTTTTGAACCTTAAACCGCATAAACACATTTCATTACACCAAATACACAACATAATGTTCTTTTTAGCAGCATAATATGACCCCTTTAAAGGAATATTAAGCATTAATAATAAAAAATGTAAATACTGAAAAAATTTACTCAGCCTCATGTCTTTTGAAACCTGTACTGTATGTCTTACTTTTTTCTGTACAACAAAAAAGGAGTTAACTAGTAGAATGTCCATGCTTCCCATGTGAATGATGACTGGTTGTCAAGTCACATTTTCAAGATAAAAAGTAAATATTGACTCTGGGTGTGTTCACACTTGGCAGATTTAGTTCAGTTAAAATGTCTCAGGTTACGTATGTAACCATGGTTCCTCGAGGGAACAAGACGCTGCGTCGGAGAACGCTTCGGGAACGCCTTCTGTGACCACGCTCTGAATCACATGTGAAATCAGTCCAATAGCTGAGCGGGACGTCACGGGCGGGTGACGTCATGACCAGGAAGCTATAAAAGCATGTTCGGCGGAGCCAGCGTTAGCTTCAGGAATGAGGCAAGCGCTGGCAGGGATGCCGGAATTATGGCACACTTGCTTGAGTGTTAGCATTCTGAACTTCAGTCGCATGACTGAGCGGTTCAATAGGCGCAGATCTAAAATGGGACGCAACCCCCCACCCTTCTTCGGAGAGTAACTACTTCTTGTTCTAATACCAGAGCCTGCTCGGGACCCACTAGCGTGGGGGTGACCCCGTTGAATCGAGGCGGACGAGAACCGAACTGGATTCCGTAGCCTCTTTCTACAGTACACAGGACCCATTGAGATACATTTGGCAGTAGCTTCCACGCTGCTAAATAATCTACTAATGGAATCAGTCTCTCGAGACTGATCTCTGGTGTGCCCAGAACGGCTAGTTCGTTGCCTTGAAGCGTCTGCACGCCGACAGGGGACGACCGAACTAGCTGCTCTGGGGACCTCCACAGAGGCCGCGAGCCTCTCAGTGCCGCTACGTTGCCGGGCGGTAACTGAAAGATATGCTCGCTGGAGACCGCTGTGCCCTGGAACACAGGCAGGGTTGGCAGAACGATCTCCCGAGGGCACTGGGGGGAGACGGGCACCGTGTAATGCGGTGTGAACCTCTCTTCCCCAGAGGGGCCTGCCCTCCGAGGTCCTGAGCCACAGCATCAGGACTCTCATA
>NW_015542345.1:1787635-1788629 GCF_001515605.1 Sinocyclocheilus anshuiensis
TTCGAGTAGAATGAGCGATCAGACGACTCATAAAAGGGAGAGATGGAATCCACTATCCACCGACTGAGGGTCTGTTTCGTTGCTGGAAGACCTCTCTTAGTGCTCGCACTGGACACATACAATTAAGCTTCTGCTGGTCTGACTCCCTGAAAGGAGGGGGACTGAAGGCCTGAAGTACGATGGGCTGCGGTGAAGATGAGGGGACTTTAGGGACATACCCCACTCGAGGGTAAAGAAACGCTTTGGCCAGACCGGGCGCAAAGTCAAGATAGGAAGGGGCAACAGATAGGGCCTGCAAATCCCCAACTCTCTTAAGAGAAGATATCGCACCACTGCCAGGTCCCACGTGGGGACGCAAGATCATACGAGAGGCCTCAGCCTCAGCGCACCACGGATGAAACGTGTAACCAGGGGGTGTCTTCCCACTGCCTGGCCACCGAGAGGGGCGTGGTAGGCCGCAATGGCCACCACGTAGACCTTCAGGGTGGAGGGGGTTAACCCCACGGAGAAACGGGCCTGCAAGAACTCCAGCACTGTACCAATCGGGCAGTTAACTGGGTCAAGCAGGCGGTCTCCGCACCATGAAGTGAAGAGCCTCCACTTCAGGGCGTACAGTTTCCTCGTTGAGGGAGCTCTAGATTGGAGGATGGTCTCAACAACCTCGGTTGAGAGACCAGAGGCTATGAGTTGTGCCCCCTCAGGGGCCACACCCACAGCTTCCACAACTCTGGGCGGGGGTGAAGGATCATACCCTCCACCTGTGAGAGGAGATCCCTCCTGACGGGAATCTCCCATGGAGTGCCGTCGAGGAGAGAAATCAGGGAAGCTACTAGTTGTGCCCCCTCAGGGGCCACACCCATAACTTCCCCAGCTCTGGGAGGGGGTGAAATAACATGCCCTCTGCCTGTGAGAGGAGGTCCCTCCTGACAGGAATCTCCCATGGAGAGCCGTCGAGAAGGGAAATCAGGTCCGAGAACCATACTCGGCCCGGCCA
>NW_015542345.1:1788988-1789384 GCF_001515605.1 Sinocyclocheilus anshuiensis
GCCGGCCCTCACTAGTCCTGCACCCAAATAGTCAGGACCGTTTGGTCGAGGACCTCTTAGCCTGAAGGACGGTCTGCAGATCCGGCTTAGGCTTCGAAGCCCCCACCCAGAGCACTGCTTCTGCTTCCGGTCCCGACGCGGGGGAGCACGGGGGGCAACGCTCTGTTTTTGAGTCTCCCTATGTGAGGACCTGGTACTGCTCCCGCACAGCAGCCCCCAGAGCTGAGATGCGGTGAGGGAGGAATCGCTGAAACGCCGCCGCCTGTTTATGAGCCTCCTGGTCCCTGTCGACGACGGAATTGACAGCGTCGCCGAACAGGCCAGAAGGCGCAAGCGGGGCATCGAGGAGGAAGACCCTGTCCTTCTCCCTCATATCGGACAGGGTCAACCCCAGAT
>NW_015542345.1:1789836-1790356 GCF_001515605.1 Sinocyclocheilus anshuiensis
TGTCATCTGAGTCGCAAACAGGTCCACCTGAGCCTGGCCAAAAACTCTCCATATCTGCTTCACCACCTCGGGGTGAAGATACACAATCTGGTGTGCCAACTTGTACAAGGGAACGAGATGCCGAACCGCAACCTGCTCTGAATGAGCTAAAATCAACCAATCGTCGATGTAGATGAGTATGCGGATGCCCTGGAGTCGCAATGGAGCCAGAGCAGTATCCACACACTTCGTGAAAGTACGGGGTGAGAGTGCAAGGCCAAAAGGAAGAACACGATATTGGTAAGCTTTGCCCCCAAAAACGAACCTCAGGAACTTCCTGTGATGAGGAAGGATGGAGATATGGAAATATGCGTCTTTCAGATCGATCATGACAAACCAGTCCTCGGACCTGATCTGAGACACGACTTGCTTGAGTGTGAGCATTCTGAACTTCAGTCGCATGACAATAGGCGCAGATCTAAAATGGGACGCAACCCCCCATCCTTCTTCGGAACAATGAAGTAACGGCTGTAGAACCCGG
>NW_015542345.1:1791755-1792941 GCF_001515605.1 Sinocyclocheilus anshuiensis
AGCGTCTGTTCAACCCGGGGCATCGCCCTATAGCCACGCTCACTCAACCCCGCCACATTCCCATAGTAATCTGAGGCAGGGATGAAGAGACGGGCCGAAAAAGGCCTGGCCCACGACCTCGACACCTCAGTGTGAAGGTCGGGGAAAAATGGCAGGCTCCGGCATGGAGGTGGCAGGAAGCGTTCATCCAACTTGCTTCGCTTCTCGGCAGGCCAATCGATCTTTAACTTGACCACGGCACGAGTAAGCACCTCCACTAGCTCCTCATATTGGGGCGATTAAGGGGCTGAAACCTCTTCGACGTCCTCCACGTCAACCTCCTTGGAGGAAGACAGGTGGAGCGTCGAGCCCTCACCCCGGGAGGAAGTAGCCGCAGAACGGGCTTCCGAACCCAGAGATCGGGCGCTGGATCTGGTGGGTGAGGAAGGAGATAGGGACTTGCCCGTCTCCATTCCCTCCACCAGATCCAACTGCAAACCCCACGAATGCAGCCGCCGCACCGACTCGACGGAAGCGGGGTCGGCACCGCGAGGAACGCTGGCGAATGCTCCAACCTCAAAGAGAGCCCTCCGGGAGCGAAGCGTACGCAGTGGGAGGCGCTCGCAATGCGGGCAGCCGGCCCCCTCGAGAGCCGACTCTGCGTGCTTCGCTCCCAAGCAAACCACGCACAGGCTGTGTGTATCCCCACTCGTGATGTAACGTGGGCAGGGAGGAACACACAACCTATAACGTGGCTTGCTCTCGCCCTTAAAATGCTTTGTCTTTGCGTGAGCTTTAGACATAGTTGGAGCTTATGAACTTTCACAATTGACAGACAACAATAAATATGACTGACACACACAGAGCGCTTCGCTGAATGACAGAAAGCTGACACTGGCTCCGCCGCACGTGCTTTTATAGCTTCCTGGTCATGACGTCACCCGCCCGTGACATCCCGCTCAGCTATTGGACTGATTTCACATGTGATTCAGAGCGTGGTCACAGAAGGCCGTTCCCCTAGCGTTTTCCGACGCAGCTCGAGTTCCTGAAGAGGAACAGAATGCTATAGTCAAACCAAAAATTATTCAGAGACCAGATATAATTTTTGATATTTTTTTACTAGTGGGTGCAGGGCACTATAGTTCATTTATGTAAGTGAGGATAGCAAAATAAACTAAACTGTGATATATTATACCCAAAAATTCTT
>NW_015542345.1:1795442-1811447 GCF_001515605.1 Sinocyclocheilus anshuiensis
TCACTGCGGCACAGCCTGCTTCTCGGCGGGCCAATCGATCTTTAACTTGGCCACGGCACGAGTAAGCACCTCCACTAGCTCCTCATATTGGGGCGATTGAGGGGGCGAAACCTCTTCGACGTCCCCCACGTCAACCTCCTCGGAGGAAGACAGGAGAAGCGTCGAGCCGTCACCCCGTGAGGAAGTAGCCGCAGAACGGGCTTCCGAACCCAGAGATCGGGCGCTGGATCTGGTGGGTGAGGAAGGAGATAGGGACTTGCCCGTCTCCATTCCCTCCACCAGATCCAACTGCAAACCCCACGAATGCAGCCGCCGCACCGACTCGACGGAAGCGGGGTCGGCACCGCGAGGAACGCTGGCGAATGCTCCAACCTCAAAGAGAGCCCTCCGGGAGCGAAGCGTACGCAGTGGGAGGCGCTCGCAATGCGGGCAGCCGGCCCCCTCGAGAGCCGACTCTGCGTGCTTCGCTCCCAAGCAAACCACGCACAGGCTGTGTGTATCCCCACTCGTGATGTAACGTGGGCAGGGAGGAACACACAACCTATAACGTGGCTTGCTCTCGCCCTTAAAATGCTTTGTCTTTGCGTGAGCTTTAGACATAGTTGGAGCTTATGAACTTTCACAATTGACAGACAACAATAAATATGACTGACACACACAGAGCGCTTCGCTGAATGACAGAAAGCTGACACTGGCTCCGCCGCACGTGCTTTTATAGCTTCCTGGTCATGACGTCACCCGCCCGTGACATCCCGCTCAGCTATTGGACTGATTTCACATGTGATTCAGAGCGTGGTCACAGAAGGCATTCCCTGTAGCGTTTTCCGACGCAGCTCGAGTTCCTGAAGAGGAACTGGTTCGTTTGAATAAATGTGAACGCTGCCATCCAAAACCTTAGTGTGTACTGAGACCCACCTTTTTAGACCTGCCACTTCCGAAGAGCTCTGGTGCAGTTCCACTGAAATATGGGGTCTTTAGGTTTGGTTTTAAAAATGACCTAAGCGATCCTAAGTGAACCAGGACTAAATGTATCATTTTCTTTTTGGGTCCAGACCAGAACCAGGAGAACCTAACTAAATGTGAGCATACCCTTACATTTCATGTTCCTTACTAAATAAATAAATAAAAACTACTTAAAATATAGTGCATGGGTTGTATGCATGCACTACATTTATAGTGTCTCTGTTCTGCTTTTGTGTCCTTTTTGGAGGTTCAAAACTTCTTATGTGTTCCAGGGAAGAAAGAAGGATGTGGTTTGAACAATAATAAGGTGAGTAAAGTTAGAATTCTCTCTCTCTCTCGCTCTCTCTCTCTCTCTAAACTATTTCTTTATAAACTGCTAAGCTGATCTCCTCACAGTGAGCTACTTCAGTGAGTGGTTTGCCATTCTGGACATTTTGGGCCAGTTGATGTTCCACTGAAAATGTCTCGGTAGTGTTTCACTTTTGAAAAGGTTAAGCTACTTAAATGTCCATTCATACCCCTCCATCGGCAGAGGTCAGAATATAATGTGTGTCCTTTGTTATTATAGTCTATGGTAGCTGGAGACATTTTGTATTCCTAGAGGGCACCTGACTTAAAGATCAAAGTTAAGAATTCCATGGATGTTCGTGATCAAATACTTTGAGAGTGTCTGTCTTCAAGTGCTGAATTCATAAAGGCTTATATATGACTTACGCTGTCCTCTTCAACATACGGTTACGAGTGTAAGCATTAGAGTTGCTGGAGATCAGATCAGCCTCTGATTACTTGTAAACTCCCTGTTAACCAATTTAATTGATCTTGTAATTACAGCAGGTGTGTTGGTTGTGTGATGGACTGTATGATGACTACTGTTCTGAGTTCTCTTCTCCTTGGATGATAGTTTTGTATGGCTCAGAGAAGAAGACTGAAATGTATTGTGTATTTGCACCAAGATATTTGGGTATTAATTTGATCTATATAATACAATACCTGTACAATAGTACAATACAATAGATACAGTACCTGTTTTGAAAGTCAATTAAACCGCTTCTGATTTCTCCTCAGGCACAAAACTTGAACATATCACAGTATTGTTCTCTGTTACACATCAGTCCGGAAGCAATCGTCTGAAGGTTGGAGGCAGATTCCATAGTTGACCGTTCCATTGAAAGTGGCTGGCAAACAAGAAAACATGAAAATCTCTTACCTAAATTACCCTTGAGAAGAGGAAGCAGTATTGGATGATCAAATTAATGCTTTATGATACGGAGCCATTTTTAGCTATTTTCTGTCTTGGCTTCAAAGAGATGAAATGGTTTTGAGGCGAGCAGTGAAACTAGGCTTCTAACTGCTTGACATTAAGATAGAAAGCTGTTGAAAGGAGCAGAACAGCAAATCTCCTTATGAAGATCTGTGTTGTATCTCAGTAGGATTCTGATCTGAAAGTGTTTTGCAGTTTGCTTAATTGCTGTCAGGCCCAGTTTGTGATCATATTCCTAAACCAGTACAAAAGTACGATTTTTGTTTGAGGACAAAAATACTTTTCCTGACTCAGCACTGTAATATAGTGTAGGTGATTTACATATATACTACCTTAAATCCGTCTTATCCAGGGAGAACTGCAGGTGGAGATATGGCATAAAAAAGTGAGTTTGATGTATCCCTTACGAAAAAGAAGTTTATTCAAGTGTGCTATTAGTATACTTCTTTTAAACTAAAAATAGGAAAGTATACTTTTAGTCTACTTTTTATGTACTTATCAGAAATGGGCTTTATGTACTTCTCAGAAATATACTTAAAATGTCATTTAAGTATACTTGACTTATACTTAGAAAAAGTCTAAATATATCTGAGCTATACTTGTGTTAAATAAACTTGAAGTATACTACTTTTTGGTAAGGGATGCTTTATTTCCTTTACCCCGGAATAAGACATACATTAATGTAAAAAGTAGCTTGGCGCATCCTGACTGGCTTTTCTTTCTTATACACAATGTAATGCAACTGTTGTTTTTCTCATTATCGATAGTTCATTTCTGTTCTAATAACATTGCATAAGAAGAACCCCAATTTAATGTGAAAATAAGCTTTAGACTCATTATGTATGGCTTGCCATTATTTCAATTTGTCAGTTGTGGTAAATTAAAGAAGCATGCTGAATATGCAGAACACCTTTTTTTTTTGGATTAATGGTGTTGCAGGCCACTGCACACATTCATATGCTGTTATTGCTTACTATCAACATAAAATGGAGAGAAACTGGGTGACAAGGTCTGTTCCCTGCAGTGAAGGGAGCCTGATAGAATACAGGAAACTCACTAATACAGTTATGATGACAGAGAGTGAGAGCAAGAAACAGAGAGAGATCAAAGTCAGGTAGATCTGACGCAGGCAAAGCACTCATAGAAAGGGGAAAAGGGCCATCTGATCTCGAGGCGTCCCTATAGCTCAGCAATCTGCATAGCATTGGACTACACTTTAGTTTTTGCCATTTTTATAAGCCATTGAAAAGATTTACGAGTGTTCTATGGCGTTCCCAGCATGCATTTTCGGATTTGAGGTGGGTTGAGGGAAGGATGGTGAAAAAAAAAAAACACTGGAATGAGAGCTCGACTTTAAAGATGTAAGAAAAAAGTGTTTGGAAGCTAGTTTTCCTTAGCACATAAAGCTTTGTTTTTCTGACACAAAACAGATTGGCTGTAAAATAATGTTTTCTAATGGAATATGGCCACCATGCTGTTTTTTTCTGCCAAGATACCTGGAACAAGTATCTAGAAAAAAATAGATAAAAAAAAAAGACGGTCGCCCAGTCCAGAGGGAGAAAACACATATTAAAAAAGGGCCCCTCAGGGTTGGTTCAAGCTGTGCTTTTGTATGTATTGTACAGTATAATTTTTCAAAGGATTTTCTCTTTCATCACACTTGCCCTTAAACATTTTTGGAAACTTTTATCAGAAAAAAAAAAAAAAAGTTAGAAGCTGAATCATACTGACATCCGTTTTTGACAGAGTAAAAAGGAAAAAGGTAATTTCCACTTTCTCATAATTCACACTTTTTTCTCATAATTGTGGCTTTATCTCTCACACTTGCAGCTTTATATATCATAAAATGACTTTATATCTCAAATGTTCCTTGTTTTATTTTTTACTCTAGGTGGGAAATGGTTTCCATAGAAGCATCAGTGATATTTAAAAGAAAATGATGTAAAAAGGTAATTTAAAAAAACAATATTTGTCCCAAATGAAAATATGGCCTTATGGGATCTTTCTTTTCCTTAGAAGAGCACATATTCTACGTGCCCACATTTTCAGTCTTCTCTGCTATTGTACTAGATAATCTTCATAGCATCCCTAACACAACTTCTGCCAGCAGAGCTTTACTAATCGACTGTGGCAGCTAGTAAATGATGTTAAAAGCACCTTGAATCACTTGGTGAAGGGCCAGTTAGCGCCTTTCTATCTGACCAAAGCTTCTGCAAGGAGTAATAACAGTAAACACCCAGTAAATATACTGTTTCAATGAAGCATGTAAGGCAACGTCATGACAAAATATTGCTTTCATTACTTTCCTGTTTAGGAGAATATGTGGTCTAGCATGTAAGCTTTTCAGACATCCTGTTGTTAGAGTTTATAAAATGGCAATGATTTAGTGTTGTGGATGAATATATTATTGTTTATTATTTAGCTCACTTTAAATCATTATTTTATGACTGTTTATTTAATTTGCCTTGTTATTTTGGAAGTATTATTCATGGATATTACCATAATGTATGCTGTGGCAAACAATATTTTCTCATTGTGGCTCAGGCAGTGATTCAGTTCTTTCAGCTCTGTGATTGAAGGCATTTTTTTATTTTATTGTATTTGCTGGTCAGTTTAGTGGCCTATTAGGTCTATTGTGGTTTGCCAAAAATATAAGTTCATTGGAGACTAAATTAATTGAATTAATTTAAATTAAATTAATTTAAATGAATTTAATAGGGAGGTTTGAATATTATTACAAAAGTAAGATATGTGTTATTTGGTTCACTTGCAAATTCTTAATGGCTATTTGTTTAAATTATTTTTTTTCTATGAGTTAATGTATTTACTCTATGTTTACTGTATTTACTCTGATGATAATATAATTCTAATCACCATTTATTTTAGGATAAAAACATTTGGAACATTAGAAATCGAGAAATGTGGGGTGGGGGTGGGGGGGCATGCTTAATTATCTTGGAAATAATGTCAAAATACATTTTTATAGTCTTAAAATTATTTTCATTTTCTTGATGTAAAACATGATATAATTTGTGATTTAGAGTAAAATGTGTGTTATTTAGGTCACCTGCAAAATCTTAATTGGAAAAGTGCATACAGTGATATATTCATTATGCATTCAATTTATTTGAAATTAAAAGCCGTGTCATCAATCGGGATGGTATTCGGCATGGTAGATGGATGTCTGCATGATGTAAATTGTTGCAACCTCACCGCTGCTGCAGCTGGCTCAACCTCACACCCTGGAGCTGGGAAACGTCCCATTTTCCCAAGTTGCTCCTAATCTGGAGTGATAGTGTGGACTTGCTGCAACATTTTTCCTGCTGGCGCTGTTACAAGCCTGCCCTCCACATGCATAATATCCATGCAATTCTGCCCCTGACAGATACTTGCTACAATCTCTTTGAAAACCAGCATTTGCACAATGGGAAAGTCTTGGAGCTGTGGCTTTGGCAAACATGGAGAAATAGAGAGGGGCTTAAATTCCTGGACATCTATACAGAGGAACACCTGGATAGGTTTTAATTGTATACGCTATATTATATTAAGTAAAACGGAACACATTTTGATTTGTTTTCACTTAAGTGGCAAACTGAATTATTTCCTTCTTTTTTTTTTTTTTTTTTGTAATTTGTTATTTCTGTGATGACAAAGCTTAAAGGTGCACTAAGCAATTTTTGAAAAACGCTTTTGACCACGGTGTCGGAACCGTGTCCCAAAACACACTTTCAGCAGGCCCGTAACCAGCTATGAGGCCACCGAGGTCCGGACCTCGGTAAATTTTTCATGTTCAAAAATAAAATTTGTTCTTTGAATGACTAATTTGCTGTTAAACTCCTCATATGAATGCCTGCATGACATGTATAATTCAGTTTAGACAGTTTGCAAGAATGTTTAGCGTCCCTGGTATGAAAATGATTGCTGGCTGCAAGACGCTGGCGGAGTGAATGAGGCTTGAGTGAGTTGTGAGTGAGGGCACGGGCGAAATAATTTGTTATTTTAACAAAAATAAAATAAAATAAAATTCAATGTTCAATGTTGTTCAAAATGTTATATTCATCAGATGATCCTGAAAAAAAAAAAACCTATCAGAGTTTCTATAAAAATAATAATCAGCAAAATAATGTTTTCAACATCATAATTATCACTACCATTATTAATAATTGAGCACCAAATTAGCATTTAAAATAATAATTAATAATAATTTTGTGAAAGATCATGTGACACTAAAGACTGGAGTAATGTCAGCTTTGCCATTACAGGAATAAATTATATAAAAAAAATAAAAAAAAAACTGTCACAATATGACTGTTTTACTGTATTTTTGATTTGATAAATGCAGTGTGGCTGAGGATAATAGACTTCTTTCAAAATCATAAAAAAATCTGAATTATTCCAGATTTGTTTATCCAACATAGCTTGCTGTTTACTGTTATTTTAAGTACCATATTTCCCTCACTACATAATCTTTTACAGACAATGTCATTTGTGATGCCATGCTCAGATTTCTAGTTTTCTCACTGGGATATCCTTGTTGAAAGATGCAGGAGCGCCAGGGCTGCTGGAAAGGCCTCATTTGCATATTAGATTATGTGTTTGTTTGTTAGGCTTGTTTTCTGAGAGACATGTTCTGGTTGACTGATGCAGTGACAGTCCTTGTTAGCAAGCTACGGAAGTTCAATGGACATCCTGTGAGAAGCATGAGGGAATCCTTAAGCAGGTTCCTCTACACTTGGATGGTCCTGCTTCTCCTGTATGAGGTCTGGGCTTTGGCTCTCTAGCTATGTAAGGCTCTGTAAGAACCACAGCTTAGATCTGCAACAGCTTGTTTGGATTGAGCTTCTGCTCCACCCTACAGCACATTTCAATCAACAGAGCTGAAGTTTGAGACCAGCATAGCAAACATTTACTGTATTGAGAGAGAGCGAGAGATGGTCCGGGATTTTTCATGCCTAAGGGTCGAAGTAAGCTCTGTAGTATCAAAGATGTTTGTTTGCACTTGAGACACAGTTTTTCTTTGTTACTCTACAAGCATACAATTTTTGTTTCTAATCCATTGTTCCTTTTTTAATGTGTTGTATAGCTATGATTTAGTTCCAGAATTGTTTTATATATACAACAATGAGAAATAGCGGATCATAGCGGATGCCCAAATCCAATATAATTTTAAAAATAATACTGTTTTTGTCACGGAATGTAATTTTAAGAGTTTTTAGGTGAGAATGTACTTGTTTAGACTTAAAATGTGACCCTGGACCACAAAACCAGTCTTAAGTCGCTTGGGTATATTTTTAGCAATAGCCAAAAAAACAATGTATGGGTCAAAATTATCGATTTTTATTTTATGCCAAAAATCATTAGGATATTAAGTAAAGATCATGTTCCATGAAGATATTTTGTAAATTTCCTACCATAAATATATCAAAACTTAATTTTTGATTAGCAATATGCATTGCTAAGAACTTAATTTGGACAACTTTAGGACCCTTATGACTGGTTTTGTGGTCCAGGGTCACAAATATGTGGTTTGTTAATAAAGATATAACAGCCTCACTGGCCAGATCTTCTGGAATTTGCCGCTGACACTCTCTATAGTGGTTAAACATGAGATATAATTCATTTCGGGTAAATCTAACGTGCAGTATTTGGTCTCTTTAATTTGTTATTTGTTATTTGTGCAAAATCTCATCACATTATATTTCATGTAACATTAAAGCTGTATATCAGAGTGTTGCCTTTGTACTTTTGATGATGGCTGTTGTTGTTTATTAAAAAGTATTATTCAAAAAATAATATTTAGATAAATAATAGTAGTATAATAGTACTTATTATTGAGAAATGGTGTGTTTGTGATGGTGATTTTAGTTACATTATTCCGCCATTAGATCCGCCACTGTTTTTATGAGAGAGTCAGCAGTAAAGACTTTTAAATTGAAAGAGACTGAAACAGCATTGTAAACAAGGAAATTATTTTTAGTTTCAACAACACCTTGTAAGACACAGCCAACAAATGCTCTGAGCAGTGATGTCATCGGAAATCGTAACAGTACGACAAAGATATCGCTTTCCTCAGCAGACATTCAAACAAATATTTTATTGTGAATATAAGATTGAGCTGAAGAATGAATGCTGGTAATCACATTCGCTCAGTCTATAATACTCTACATAATACAGTGAGCTTTTAATACAGTAAGTTTCTGTATGAAAACAAATGTTCATTTGTTTACTTTGTGCTATAACTTGTGTTCTTACAAGAATAATATACAGGTTGTTATTAATCTTGTTGTTCTGTTCTTTTTTTATTGTGTTCATAGTAGTGTTGGTATTGGTTCATTTCAGTGCATTTCAGCTTTCATGTCACTATGCATAAAAATGAGTCATCCTAAAATGCAAATAAAGTTACCAAGAAGAATTCGGATATGTTTTGTTTTGACAGCAACTTTGTATAGGACTACCACATGAGCTTTCCTTCGCTGAGTTTTGCAGCTTAAACTGCAAGTCTAGCTAAGTGTGATAAAAGACTCCAGGCACTGAGAACGACAGCTGATGGAAATGTATCTGGTACGCAAAGAGAATGTTTACTGATATCAATGAGAGTAGGAAATTTCATCTGTCCAGCCCTCTTTTACCTGCCTAGAGTCCAAGAGACTCTTTCCAGACGTCTGTCAGACCAACAATCAGAATGTAAATACTATTTAAGGTTTATCAAAAAAAAGTCTAATCTTAATTCTATTTACTTCACCCAAAACATTTACATTTGCTCACTTTCAGGCCATCCAAGATTTAAAATTTAGCATTACATGAGTTGCTCACCAATGGATCCTCTGCAGTGAATGGGTGCCGTCTGTAAGGATCCACCTGCTGATCAGTCCAGCGGCCTGGTTGAAGGTTTAATGCGTGTTCAGTCTTTTACTTGCGCCTCTGAATTTATCAGGATTTAGTTTCAATTTTAATCTAGCTCCATGTTCAGTCTGACTCCAATTTCGAGTGATCATTAAATTTAGGCAATATTTCTAATTAAAAACTGATCACAAATATTGATTGTATATTAATTTAGATATTTGATTATTCTAGATCTTCCATATATTCAATTATTCGTTCATTGGGGACCTAATGTCTCATTTAAGTCTCACGTTGGCCTTACGTGGATCTTATGATCACAAATTTCCCATACAACTTGCTAACATCAGCGATAGACAGAAATCAGAAGGTCTCAGATGACGTGCCTACTGCTCCTATCATTCATGAGCCTTCAGTTTGACCTATCCTGGCCGTAGATTTGCGGTAACAATAGCCTCCTCACAATTAACTAGTCATAATGATTTCAGGAGATTTCAGAATAAATCAAATATAACATTTTATTTGTCAGGTAAAATTGTATCATGCCAATTACATAATGAAACAATTAGAAGCCAATTTAGAAAGGATAATGCCATTGTGAATCGCATTGTGAATCGAAACCCTGCTCCTGTACATAGACACTGGGGAATAGCCAAGTGTTCCATGTAGGAAACAAACAAATTTAACATAGTCACACATTTGTAACAGTTCTGTCAGGACCACTATCGTCAAAGATGATTGACAATTATGAGAGCAGGGAGAGCAGCAATAACCCCCCCAGGGTAAACAGAACAGAACTAACATACTGTAAATGTATTGCAGATATTGTTAAAGTTCAATCATTTTATGTACACATTTTAGAATTAGTCTGATTCAAGGAGAATCAGAAGGCTGAATCCCGACTGACAGAGGAGGAGTTGGGGATGGAGGAGGGTAATTAACTATTGAGCAATGCGAAAACTGCTGATAATACTGAGGGACCTTATATATGAATGCTTAGATAGGTGTCGTATTCCCATAGGTAGATGGGGATCAGCTGAAGGTCAGCTGATGCGAGCTTGACTAACGTGACCTGCCAGAACTAACGCTACGCTTGATTTATCCTAATTTAACACAAGACACATGGTCTAGAATGCATAGTATCTACAACCTTTTACCTAAGCATTTCAAAGAGCACTTACAGCAAAGCAACTTAACTAGCCTATGTGCACATATAGTAGCACAAACAACTATATAGTGTGTTCTATTAGCACAATGTGTTTAACACAATTACACTTTTGAATAAAAAACGAAATGCATACCTGACAGCAGAGAGACACACAGTAGTATGTGAGTTCTGGTGCAGAGCTCCAGATTCACATACGCTGTGGGGGATTTCTGGCTACAGAATCCCAAAGTAGTGTTTTGTCACTTCCCTTATATACGCAGATAAGAAACAAAGAAATCTTCAAATCAGTTATAAAAAATAAAAGTCCTTTTGGTTTTTTAGGTTCTCGTGACCCAGGGTCGCACCTGGCTGTAAATAGATAAACATTCTCACAGACACTGAGGGGACACCCCCCACCTCCTCGGCAGAACAGAATTCTACAAAAGTTTTTCATAATTGAAGTGACTACTGTGAAATTGAGACCAATTTACCAATCGCACAGAGACCTTTAGAACGATACCAAACATGAAGGGGAAAAACAACAGATTCACAAGAGGGAGAGGCAGAGAGGGCAGGGGGGAGAAGGGGGTTGTAAATGAGCAAGGTGAGAGGTGTTGTTTGCTCTCTTTGGAGATCTCTTCTCCAGATTAGTTTTATGGTTTTGTTGCATGGCATCTGTTTTGTGTGAGTTCCTAACGCTTAGTTTCATGAGGAGATAACTTCACAAGGAAATAATTTCACTCCTTACATGTCAGAATGAGAGTCTAAACAGCTGATAAGAACATTACAACAATCCATGCGACTCCAGTCCATCAATTAATGTTGTTGTGAAGCAAAATCCTACGTTTAAAATAAACAAATCCATCAAGGCATTTTTACATTTAATCCGTTGCTTCTGGCCAAAATATCAATCCATAATCCATAATGCTTCCTCCAGTGAAACAGTCCATCTTCAGGTGTCCTCTCACATCAAAATCCATCAAAAGATTTGTTTAGGACTGTTTTTGACTGTTTTCATTTGTAACGGTGCTTGATCTGTGCATATTTCTCTCCTGATTCAGAAAATATATATTTTTCATTGGAGAAAGCAATATTATAGATAGAGTATGCATACTAGTTTAACCCAAAACAATGGTTTGATGTAAAAAACCAATGGACTGGAGTCATGTGGATTATTTGTATACTATTGTGATGTTTTTATCAGCAGTTTTAACTCTGTCATTCTGACGGCACCCATTCACTGCAGTGGATCCATTGGTGAGCAAGCGATGTAATGCTACCACTTTCTCCAAATCTGTTCCAAAGAAGAAACAAACTCATCTACATCTTGGATGGCCTGAGGGAAAGTCAATTATCAGCAAATTTTAATTATTGGATGAGCTATTCTTTTAACAAATATGCGGGACTGAAGAGAGACCAAAATCAGACCATCCATCACAACTATATAAGGTGTGGCTGCTTCTCGAAGATGTCTGTTGATGTCCAAGGGGCAAGTGCCATATGGACAGGAACGTGTTGGGCAGTGTTGCTTCAATAAATTGTTGTTGACACTGCCCTCTAGAGATGTGCGATATCGCATTAGTATTGTAGGTCCCTGCCCAGACGCCAGCTCTACTTGCACCAGAAGCTCCGCGACCACTTCATCTCGAGCAGAGAGCAGAGGCACTCTAGAGACATGCTGTCTTTGACCATTTATGAGGCCTCACATTTTGTTTTTCCTCTCCTCCCGTCTGTTCATTCCCTTACGTCACAGCACCGCCGTCTCATAAATCATCAGAGAGCCTTACCAAGGGTCTTGTCATGACTCTGCAAGCACGTGCGCTCAGAGGAAGGACTAAGCAGGGCAGAGAGTATCCAACCGAGACTCTGGCTCAGTTAATAAATATGCAGTAGGAACTATTGTGAGCGTGAGTGTCAGTCAGATATCGCTGCATGCTTTTGTCTGTCTCTTGTCAAGTTTCTTCAGCACATAAAAACAAATACACATTCAAATTCACAGTCTGCACGATATATATTTTCTGAGCGTCCCAAAAGGATTGCGCAAGAACTCGCCATCTGCGGTGTGGGCGTAGGTGAATACAAAGTGTTCGGCACAATGGAGTTCAACATCAGGAAGACCTTAAACCGCCTCAGGTACGTGCAAGTACACCCACATTTCTTTAATTAGCACTTGTGGCAGGTTCTGTTGGAGAGTTCAGAAATATATTTTCTAATTTGTGCATTTGATTGAATTTCAGAGCGCCTGCAACGAGGTCTTGACCCCAGAGTATTGCATAATATTCTCATCCTTGCTTCCCTCCTTCCTTGTGGGTGTTGTTGGAGGCAAGATTAGCATTTCATTAATGTACTCCGGGGCGCAGGTAAAGTGCTAGACTGTATGTATTATATGGGAGCTTCCGCAAACTGTCTCATTCATGGTAAAGACCCATATGGACACATTAACCTTTACGATGATTAAACAATACGCTTGGCACACTAATCTATTTGTCTGCCAGCATGCATGGCATTGCCTGTTAAATTGTGTCCTTTGTCAGCATGCAATGTTGTATAATTTTATGAGGCCAATAAAATAATTCTCACTTTTTTAATGAAAATGGCATTAGTATATAGATCCAGGGGTGTGTCGAGATGGTGGTCCTATAGGCAGGCCAAAAATGTCATTGGCTACCTGAGTTGCCACTCCAAATGCTTTAAAAACGTTAAAAAGAAGGAATGTTAAAGTCAGCTTAAAGCCACGTTTTCGGTTTAACTGAAGAGTGAATTTTCATCATTGCCTTGTCATTTTGTCATCATGTCACCAGAATCGCTTCATGTGACCAGTATATATTACATTTATGGACCTTTAAAAAAATAAAATAAATAAATAAATATATATATAGGGTGGATGGAATTTTATTTTATAATTTTTATATTATTATTATTTTATTTTTTATTTACATGATGGGTAAACATTTTTTAAGAGTTACTAAATCAAAATCGTTGTAAAAAAAAATGTTTCAACATTTTTGAAACTCCCACAAATGCAAAGATTGCATTTAAACAACCTGACATACGTACTTTAACCTAGATTTTTTTAAAGGATTTTTCGTCTTTTTATCCTCACAGACATCCCTACATGGCACATGCATGAAAACTTAGTAAAACATGAAAACCCACTGAGGCTGAGTGGGGTTCATTTGCAGATACCCTAGGTGACGCTGTTCGTAGAAACATTTCCAGCACTTGATCTTTCCAGGTTCTATGCAGTTAATGCAGGGTAACGCATCGCACCACGTATATGCCTATAATGATCTTTCAAACCCTTTTCAGTGTGGGGAAAAATCCAGCAGGAATAAATCGGTTTAGTGGACAGAATTAGAGGGGAAGGGTTTGGAGCCAGGGTAGGTTTAAGGAAAATTGTGTGAAATAAAAAGCGAGTGATCACGAGTAACTCGGTTCGTGTCTGTTTCTAGAGGGAGGGAGGGAGGGAGGGAGAGAGAGAAAGAGAGAGAGAGAGAAAGAGAGAGAGAGAGAGAGATTTTCATCCAAATCCATATCTATTTTTTAATCCTCGTCTGTGCCTAAACGCTGGTTGCAGCCTTCGCGAGGAGACTATTTCACAATGCAACGCTTTTAATAACCTTTACGCAATCCTCACCATCATTACACCCTTTTGAGTGCGCGTTTGTTTTCAACTTCAATCTTCCCTCCGACACTTGGACAGCATCATGACCAGTTTGTGGGATCGCATCCCTTTGGAATTACGCGGCGAGCTGCCGGAGAGCATGTAAACGCAAATGGAGTTTGGGATTTATTGCAAAATATGGGAAAGATGACCGTCTTGTCTTTGTGTTTTCTCTTGTGCGCTGATCTACTGCAAGTAGCTGTTGGTAAGTAATTGTTGTGTTTTGTCATACTCGTATGCGTTATATACGTAGTAGAAAACACTCATTCTGCACAGCGTTACGAATTCTGCACACACAGATTTTCTTCGGAAACCGCTGCATCCACATATTAATACGTCTTTAATATTTACTTAGATCGAGTTTTTCCTTTTTTTGCGAGACGCCGCTTAGCTCGGATTCTCCGCGAATATCACCGCTTCAGCCACGGCACTTTGGGGTAGTGTTGGCGGGGTATGGGCACAGACACTGGGTGAATGTCATTTTTCATACGGTATGTTGTGAAACAGCAGGAGGTTTGAACATTCTGACGCTCAGCAATAAATGAGGCTGAACGCATTAGTGCCAAGAGCTATTGACTTTAACCCTGGCCATATGTATTATTTCATAGTCAAATCTCATGACAACAGATGCGTAATTTGATTACTTTTTTGTAAATGTGAAGAGCCACACATTTTTAGATGAACCGAGACATACCTTAATCATCTCTCTCTCTCTCTCTCTCTCTCTCTCTCTCTCGCTCTATGCCAATTATGTTTGTTAATAGCAATAGCCTATAATTAAATATAGCCATTAATTAAAGTGAATGTAAAATAATATGGACAATACCTAGCTTTTTATACACCAGGTCCCTGAGTTAACTGAAAGTATGAATGGGGTGTCCCGGGGACTGTAAATGTTGAAATCCCCAGTTGTAGTTGATGATTGATGTGTTGAGGTTCTAATCTCAGGACAACATCTGGCACGTTTATGGTACTTATCTTCACTCCCGCCCAGCTGTTTTCATTCTCCCCGTATTGGAAGATTACAGGTCCTCATGCAAAAATCCCATGAAGATATTTAAATCAAGACAGAGTCCGTGATATAACTCCAGTGGTGTCCCGCAAATAATGCCTTACAGAGTGAGGCAATCATTCATAATTTCTGACTGCACTGGTGGTTGGCGTGTCCCATATTTTAATACAGGCCACCTGAGCATTATGCAGGCTGGCGAGCAAGCGAGAGACCGAGAGAATCATTTATTATTGCATAAACCATCAGGTCTCAAAGTTCAGCTGAGGTTGTGGTCACGGATTGTGGTATGGAACCTGAAATTATTTGACAGGAGATGGTTTTTATGGGTTGAGTGCCATTGTCATAATTTTATTTTCTTTCCAGTACCATTTCACTGTCCTGCTGCATGGCTGGTGTACAATTTTGCACATAAATAATTTTGTGATCAGCATTTGTGATGACCGTAATAATATTAAGATTGACAGTCCCATTGCTTTGCAATCTTCATTTATGCTGTCATCCAGTTATCGGCTAAAAAATGTTTCCATCATTCTGTGTTGTTGACCGAAATATATATTGATCTATATATATCATAATAGAATTTATTTTTCTTATTCTAGTAAAATTGACACCCCATAAAATAAGATTTTAACTTCAGCAAAGGACGGAGGAAGAGTTCAAAAGTAAACTGACATTTAGCTGACTGTACTTTAAGTACTGTAATACAGTTCAGTTGTGCGAGACAGACTGCAGATTGAGCACCTAAAAATTAAAGATTTCTTTTAAAAGTAGACACCCCTGAAAGTAACTGAATAATTCATGCATTGAACCAATGTAATAGTGTTACCTAACACAGCTGGTTGCACTGTTCTTTCTTTCTGTACTGTAATGTAAAACGCAGAACATGACATTGTCATTTCATTGTAAAAATGAACTCTGTGTGCTCTAACAGCCTGATACCTGGAGGAAAATTAATATTTACAGAGAAAAGATACACATTTTACTGAATTAAACACACTGCAACACTTTTCATTGCTGACTATATTCTTGGTGGAAAAAAGACTTAATAAATGTTAAAAAATATATAATAGTCATTAGGTGACTATTTGTGCTATTGTGACCTATATATATATATATAT
>NW_015542345.1:1813598-1817775 GCF_001515605.1 Sinocyclocheilus anshuiensis
TATTTAATTATTTATATGTGTGTGTGTAATATATATATATATATATATATATATATATATATATATAATACAGATATTATGTAGTTTATTCTATATGCCAATTATGTTTGTTAATAGCAATAGCCTATAATTAAATATAGCCATTAATTAAAGTGAATGTAAAATAATATGGACAATACCTAGCTTTTTATACACCAGGTCCCTGAGTTAACTGAAAGTATGAATGGGGTGTCCTGTAAATGGACACCCCATGTTGTAGTTGATGATTGATGTGTTGAGGTTCTAATCTCAGGACAACATCTGGCACGTTTATGGTACTTATCTTCACTCCCGCCCAGCTGTTTTCATTCTCCCCGTATTGGAAGATTACAGGTCCTCATGCAAAAATCCCATGAAGATATTTAAATCAAGACAGAGTCCGTGATATAACTCCAGTGGTGTCCCGCAAATAATGCCTTACAGAGTGAGGCAATCATTCATAATTTCTGACTGCACTGGTGGTTGGCGTGTCCCATATTTTAATACAGGCCACCTGAGCATTATGCAGGCTGGCGAGCAAGCGAGAGACCGAGAGAATCATTTATTATTGCATAAACCATCAGGTCTCAAAGTTCAGCTGAGGTTGTGGTCACGGATTGTGGTATGGAACCTGAAATTATTTGACAGGAGATGGTTTTTATGGGTTGAGTGCCATTGTCATAATTTTATTTTCTTTCCAGTACCATTTCACTGTCCTGCTGCATGGCTGGTGTACAATTTTGCACATAAATAATTTTGTGATCAGCATTTGTGATGACCGTAATAATATTAAGATTGACAGTCCCATTGCTTTGCAATCTTCATTTATGCTGTCATCCAGTTATCGGCTAAAAAATGTTTCCATCATTCTGTGTTGTTGACCGAAATATATATTGATCTATATATATCATTTTCGTTTAGTTTAACTTGATGTTCTAAAATAACTACAATTAAAACTGAAATAAAAATAATGACTATATAGATATAATGTAAGAAACAAATTCTAATATAATATAGAAATGCATTTAAAAATGTTACACATATTAATAAAAACTATAATAGTATAAGATATACTAAAAGAATACTGTTCAAAACCAGTATGACTGACTTTCTACTCCATTTTTTCATTTTTGCACATATTATCCCTTTAATATCTTGAAATATGCTGAATCACTGCCATTTTCTTTTGTGCAAATCCTCAACCATAATATCTTTCAGCAGACAAGGACGACTGATTGTACATCGCCATTCAAAATACCTAGAAGATTCAAAATCATGATCAAGTAAACAACTTCCCTTTCTCTTTCTGTTAATAGTTAAAGACATGAACACAAAAAGAACACATCTTTAATCAAAGAGCTGGTCTGCCCTCCTGACATTACGACTACCTCAGACTTTGGAAAAATCTTCTAGAAATATAGCTCGTCTGAAGGTGCTGCTACTCCTAATGACCTTTAACTCCAACACCACTCCAGGAGTGACCCACAGCATCGCCCTCTACATCCCTCAGAGCTCAGGGCAGCGCCGGCTCTCCACAACTGAGCCATTCAACCCCCTTGTGGATTCCTCCATTTCCTCTTCTTAAGAGAGTTCTTCCCTAACAGATCCATCATGATCATGTGCACTAGCTGCAGTGTGAGACAGGTGTTGGCAATTCCAGCTTTAGTCTCCAATAATCACTCTTTGATTTCCTGCCTCCTTTAGGAGACATAAATGTGACCTTCAGGAGCTTCTTTGTCACCCAACACAAACTCAAACCTTTCACATGAAGCGTTCAAAGGAAGACAAATTAGTTATTCTTATTCTAACAGTCCAAAAGCACACTTGCTTCTGTCTTGGCTCAGTTAAGTTGCATTGGGAAGATGAATCTGAATCATCTGCTGTGAATTTTTAGATGTTACAAAGGAGCATGTCATCTGAACATGCAGTTACAGTACAAAAATATTATACAGAAATTTAATTTTGATCTGATAATGTCTTTTGATGATGAAACATCAAAGCAAGTACATTCAAATGCTGATCTCTATCTTAGCCAGAACTGAGTGTAGTCAGTCTTTCAACAGTTTCATCAGCCACATTTCTCAACTGCTGGTTCGTGACCCAATAATAATTGGTCACAGATCTGTTTTCTACGGTGTCCGAGAAGTGCAAATCAAATCACAATTCTGAAAACAAAATAACAAATTACAAACGCAAATGCAAGTCTAAAAAACAAAATAACAATTCAGAAAGAACAACAACAATTCAGAAAACATTATAACAAGTCAGAAAACACAATGACAAATTCGAAAACAAAATAACAAGTCAGAAAACACAACGACAAAATTATAATTTACACTCAATACGTTATTATTGCATACTGTTTTATAATGTACTACAATACTGAAGTGCAGATAATTGCCACTATTTGCAACAAGTAGTATACTTGATAGTAGAAATCCTGCTATTTTAACATAGTGTAAATAGGTATTTGCACTTAGTGTAAATAGCATATTGCTAAAAATACTGCTATTTTCACTTAGTGTAAAAAGAATCCATTGCTAATAGGAGATTTGAAAAGGGAGGGGAAAAAAAAGTTCGGCAAAAGGAGGGATCGAACCCAGGTCGATCGTGTCAAAAAGCCAACGATACACACACTTATCCATCTGCGCCATTAGAGCTGATGATTTACAGCCACTTTTAACTAAATGTACATAAACACTCCCTATTTTTTATTCCATAGTAAGGGCAATTCATAAAATACATTTCAACTGAGCTACTTTAATACCATCTCCGAACTTTCTACTACGACTCTGCTGTTCTTCGGCTGGTTCTTCCTGTATACGTTGATTGACAGATGGCTCGTCCAGTCAGCGGTGAGTAATCCCAAACCAATGGCGCTGTCTCAAACTATACCTACCTCTTCCGGTTTGTCTGATTTGTCGTTGTTTCTGACTTGTTATAATGTTTTCTGAATTGTTGTTGTGCTTTCTGAATTGTTATTTTGTTTTTTTAGACTTGCATTTGCGTTTGTAATTTGTTATTTTGTTTTCAGAATTGTGATTTGCTCTGCACTTCTCGGCCACCGTAGTTTTCGTTGCATTGATGCATTTGGAAGATGCTTCTATTTAGTGCATTCATGGCATAAATTTATCAGTTCACACATTCCCAGGGAATTGAACCCATGACCTTCATGTTGCTAGTGTTGGAAGCTACATGAACGCTGTTCTGAGTGCAAACATTAAGAAAAACAATGTTTAATCCAATAGAATACCACTATATAATATTAAATAGTTAGGATGGCAAAATCATTGTAAATGTATGTTTTATTTCAGTTCATGTCAAGGGCAGTCTGTCTAATTAAACTCAAATTCTGAGGGAATTTGGCCCAAAATAATCTGTTACTTAGAAAAAATCTAATTTAAATACTCAACAAATTGTGTATTTGAGTATGTATCTTGACTTGTTGTAAGGTAATAAATACAACCCAGACTACAGTAAATACAAGTTCACTTTGCAGCAAGGATAAACAAAACCATTGGAATTCAGGTGACATTTAGAACCAAAATTGACAATTTTCCTTTTCAGCCTATGTCATGTTAACCGTTTTGCATATTATTTTTGAGTCTGTGCAGTTCATAGTAATATTAATAATGTTCCATTATTCCAGCTTCTGCTGTTTCCATTGCTGTAGGGAACAAACATTGGAAGGTGGCAGAGCTCAGGGCTTCTCAAGCCAATACTGACATTTTTTAACAGCAAATGAAAACAAACCATAATCCATCTAAATATTGACGGTTGTAGCATACCGGCTGTGTTCCCATATTCCTTTTCATACAAAGAGCATGATGCTTTCTGCAAACTGTATACTCCAACTTACTGGTGTAAGCAGGCCGCTGTATTGTGTAAAAAGCTTTAAGGTTTAAGGGCTTCAGTCAGCAGGGGAAGAATAGAAGAGCACATATTGAATAAAATGCAATGTGGCTGTGATTGTAAAAGGGCTTGTTTATAGATGGGGGCATAGTGCATCAATACTGTACTTACAGCACTGTATTTTTAGAGGTGTGTGTGTGTGTGTGTGTGTGTGTGTGTGTGTGTGTTCAATGGTTTGTGTTTATAAACACTCAGCCTCAATATGATTTTATCAGAGTAACCGCCTGCTCTCAAAATAATAAAAGCC
>NW_015542345.1:1817922-1818263 GCF_001515605.1 Sinocyclocheilus anshuiensis
TATAGGTGTGTGTGTGTGTGTGTGTGTGTGTGTGTGTGTGTGTGTACCTGGTATTTATCCCCACAAGAATAGTAATACCAGTAAATTTTGACCTTGTGGGGCCATTTTTTAGGTCCCCATGAGAAAACAAGCTTATAAATCACACATAGTTAATTTTTTTGAAAATCTAAAAATGTAGAAAGTTTCCTGTAAAGGGTAGGTTTCCCTTACAGGAAAAATACAGTTTTAGAAAATACAGTTTGTACAGTATAAAAACCATTACGCCTATGGAATGTCCCCATGAAACATGGAAACACAACATGAGTGTGTGTGTGTGTGTGTGTGTGTGTGTGTATATTAGT
>NW_015542345.1:1818321-1831384 GCF_001515605.1 Sinocyclocheilus anshuiensis
GTGTGTGTGTGTGTGTGTGTGTGTGTGTGTGTGTGTGTGTGTGTGTGTGTTTATAATGGAGGAAGGGAGGAGGAGGAAGGGGACTAAATCTCCTTTCTGACAACCAAGTGGAAAAGTTGGATTGGCATGTTGGGTGCTAACACAGAAAGCACTATAAACCCATTAAACTATCATTTCATGATCAGAGGACAGAGTTCAAGTGATTTATTTCAGCTATATTTTCATCAGCACCATTCATTAGAATTGAAAGTACTAGGTGCAGACTGCAGAGCTGTTATCAAATAGCATTGCAATGTTTATTTGTGTTTGGTTGCTCGTATCTGTGCACCTGCGAAAATTATTCTGATTAATGAGCAGGCTGAGGTGATCTTTACTGGCATGCCTGTCCTTTGACATGGAAATCTGCTCAAGTTGGGCAGCTTTGTCTTTTGTTTTTGCAAGCATAAATTAAATGATTACATGGCTATGGGCTGAGCTGTGGATTTGGCAGCCCTGTGCTGAAAATTTATTACCTTTGACAATTTTTGTTTGCAGACAAAGCTTTTGTCAACTCTGGAATAGATGTTGTGAAACTACAGTCAACTGAATTCAGAATTAATTAATCTAGCCGCCTCTGTTTCTCTAAAGAACAAGGTCAGTGGTGGAACAGATGACCCTTGTGACACTTACGTTTCAGTCCAATTTTATTCAAATCTCAACCAAATTCAAATTCAAAACTATGAATGGAAGGAAAATTACATTTTACATTCTCTATATTTCTTTTGGAGACATTTTCACTGGCCTTCGATCACATTTTGTCACAGTCAGAAACTAACCAGGATCATGTGTGTGTGTGTGTGTGTGTATACATATATTGCAATGTGGCCCAGCCACATTAATAATATTACCATTTAATTAGGTTAATTTCTCACTCTGCTTTATTTGTCTACTGCTCAATGCTCCACAGGTTGGTTTAGGGGCTGCAGGCAGTTTTCCTATCTCCTCTCATTGTTTGGATAAGTGGTTGTGGAAATAAATGCTTTGAATGACAATTGTGATGACTAGAAGCAATATAAAGCTCTAAATCTTCCCTGGGCTCATCACAGAGTACTCTTAATGCATGGAATGTATTATGAAATCTCTTCAGCTGAATCATCTACGAAGGGCTCTCATCATGACAGACGCACAACAAACATGTCAATATGTGTTTTATGGGCATACAGGATATGGCTGTGACATCAGATAAGCTGAATGAATTAGTAATATCCATATGCATATACACAATTACACAGCATACAATAACTGCAAGGATTTAATTAACCAATAGCCAGAGTGCTGTTGTGTTGAATATCATCTTCATATGCCCATCATTATGCAACAGTTCAATAAGCAAGAAGTTAATTTTGAGTAATGTACATTTTAGTCACAAAATGGCAGATTACTTTGTCTGTGTTTGCTCTGGTAAGGAAAATACATATTTGGTTTCCAAATAAATTAGCATTCACGTTTTTATCAGTGCATACATTCCCTGGGAATTGAACCCATAACCTTAGTATTAATAAAAGCCAAACTCTACCGTTTGAGCTACAGCAGGCCAAATGAGCATTTAAATGAAGCCACAGAGGGATCAGTCTTTGTTTGTTGTGACTGAACTAGACTTTGATGATACAATACTGTGAAGTGCAGCATCGTGGCTCAGTGGGTAGTGTCATTCCTTCACATCATGATGGTTGCTGGTTTGAGTCCTGGCTGTGTCAGAAGATATAGAGCAGTGGTTTAATGAATGAAAGGTACTGCATGTTAGCTTATGTATTGTGCCCAAAAGCATGATCTACGTAAGTCCACGTCATACTAAGAGGAAACTATGCTTCTAACTACAGCTTGAAAGCTATTGTTCCAGCCACACAAGTTTGTGATGTTGTTTGCGAATGTATTGAACTATGTTAGTAACAGCAGAACATGCAACTATACAATGATTTTGGGAAATGCATCCCAGGATAGGTGAATTGCAGACATTCGTGTAAGTGTGAATGGAGTTGTATATAAGCGCTGTGATGGACAGGCCTAAGACATTGGGATAGGCTCCATCATCCCATCTATCCAACTACATATATAGTATACCAACATGTCTGCTGAGATCACACAGAATAACTGTGACATTTTGCAAAAATATGCATCTCTCTCCAGCGGTGTCAGTGGTTTTCTCCTGCAAACATTCACACTCTCCATTAAATTCCACTTGCAGCCGTTGCTTCCCAAATCCAGTGACCTGTGCTTCTGGATGCTGCATGCTTGTTAGTTTGCCTGGACTGATTCACAGCTCTTAAATGCTCATGGCCCTGTATATGTTTTGCCTGTCCATTTTGTCCTACTTTATGTCTTTTATTTAGTTAACTTGTTTGTACAGATTGTTGTTTTCCCACTACAAGCTAATTATTTAAAAATTTGGTCAAACGACTTGCGTCTTGTAGTCTCCCGTTTGCTCTTATTAAGGTGTAAAAGGAGTTTATGCATCAATATCTCAAGGTTATTGTGCTGTATATTGATTTTAATCTCTTACCGCATTCATTTTAAATCCTTTGAGGTTAAAGTTCAAACTTGAGTTTCTCAGTAATGAACCTCTTATAATCTTGATTTTTGCCTTTCTTGGAAGTCCCTCTGTTGCAGGAATGGACACAGCGCTGCGACAAACACGCAGACATTTAAGTTGTTATTCAGAGTGTTTTCAAGATTACTTTTCCTTTTATCTCCGTACACTTCAAGATCATTCATTCAAGCTGTGCTGCCCAGCATCTGAGAACTATGAGGAAACATACTGTAGTTCCTGGAATATAGACATAATGAATAATATTTATCTTCAGTTCTTTACAAAAAAAGATGGATATATATCTTTAAAGGGTCACCAAATCAAAGCAAACACACAGATTTTAGCAGTGCTCTAAAGATAAGTTGGCGAACAAAAGCCAATAGAATTATACTCCATCTTAACAGTTGAGTGCAGGTTCAGAGGTCAATGTGCAGGGAACAAAGAATGTTTTGATGACAATAGAAGAAAAAGAGAGGTCATTGTGGGTATTTGTGGAAAAATGCAGCACCACTCTTCCCTAATTTCAGGGTTAATGCGGCCCACATTTATGGCTCCAGTTCATGTTCTGAGAATCCAGGGTCGTAGATCAGGTGGTCATGCAAACCTCTTGAGGTTCTGCCTATGATATCCATACATGGCCAGCAAATGTGGGGATTGTTGTGATGTGTCTAGGTTCAGAATAAACCCCTTTAGATTTGAGCTCCATGTTTCCATAAACGTAAGGAACAGAGATTTTTAGTGAAGGCCCGTTTCGTCAAGGCAAGGTTGTGCTGAAGGAAGGTTTGGGGGCTGTATTAGTTGAGAATTTAAGGATTGTGATCCAATTATCTGATCTGTGGCTTTTCTCTGTCCTGTTTCCGTCTGCCTGTGACAGCTGGGCTTGACTCAGAGGAAGTGAGAATGGATATTGGAAGGAAAGAAGAATGTGCCAGCCTTTCTGTCCACCAATCGTTGGCCATTGGCACGGTGCCTCAATCGCTGCTTGCATAAAACGATTAGACAAGAAAAAAGAGAAATCATTAGGGTATGGACGATTTGTGGTTTATATCTTTAAATTGACAGTTTCGTAGTTCATGCTAGATTTCATGTGGGTTCTGCTGGCCAAATTTAGGTGAGTAGAGACATATCCACGGTGACTTTGAATGCACTGAAACCCTCGTATTATTACAAGAATGACAACAGCACAAATACAAAGCGATCTTGCAAATTGCAGTTTCTATTGAAAATTTTCAGACATTCCCTCCCTTTACAGTAAAAGCAATGGACTGCTAATGATTGGCCAATTTTAGAAGAATGAAATCTTTCTTGCTTTGGCTTTTGTGCATGTTGGGTTCACAGTATGCTGGCCTTTATCATTACATTTGCTTTTATTCTGTTGACAGTGTCGTTATTGCTCTTCCATTTTGGCTTAAGAGTGATTTGACTGGATCATTCCTTTCTACAAGCCTGTGTTATAATCAAAAACCAGTTTATCGTAATTAACCATACTAAAATTTAAAGTTTTCTGAATGGATTTTATATGATTGTTTTATTTTCAGTATATATATATATATATATATACATCCTTTTTCTTGTATTTACATTTTTATTTGTATTTTTCTATTATTTCTATAAAAACATTTTAGTTATTTTTTTTTACTATTTAGATATTATTCCTATGTTATAATTTTTAATATTGAAATATAATATGCTCATAATATGTTCACCATATCAAGGTCAGTGTAATCATCACACAAATCCAGCATAAAGGCAGCCATTTTGTTGTCATGTGATAATAACCAGGAAGTAATACAACAGAGAGGACACCTGGGCTGCGTTCCACTCCACTTTTAGACACACACTAGTGAACTTCCCTCGGGGGAATCCCCGGTGCCATTTTGAAGTGCATTCCACTTTGTGAAGTGGACAAGGGAAGTTTATATGGACAGACCCTTGACCCCTAGATTTTGACTGAGGGAGCGAGTCTACTTCATATGTACGCTTCAGGCTGCTCCATATACCACAATGCAACACTTATGTCATCACAGATTGCGTTTAATTTTTCCCCACCTCAAACAACTCTATGATATATCTTTTTTTTTTTTTTTTTACATTTAAAGCAGCCCAAGCATACCTGTATACATATAGGGCCAGGTTTACTAAACAGGGCAAATTAGTGCTAGATCGCAATTCCATAAAAGCGCCGATGGGAGAGGAAAATTCTGCGGGTGTTTTACTGACAATGCGCACATTAAAGAACACAGATGCAGTCCGATCATTTCCATAATGACCAGCGCAATCTACTGTCTGCTTTAAAACATGTTTTTTTAGGCGTTAAATAATGGCGCAAATACCAGTAATTTGACGAGCACAAACGTCAGGCGCAAAAATAACTATGTCCATGCCTTTTCAGCGCTAATGCTTCAGTGCGCATCTTTAGTAAATCCTGAAAGTACTATTTTAACGCCAAAAGATGCTTGCGCTGGCGCAAGCTGTTAGTAAATCTGGCCCATAGAATACTGCATCAAACTAATTTGTAAAGGAAAAAATTTAAAGGTCCCATATTGTACACCTTTCTGGAGTTTTATTTTACGTTTTGATGTCCTTAAGAATATATATTTGCGGTATAAGTACCAAAAATCACCTCCATAGCGAATTTCAAGTGATTAAGGGATGAGGACGTTTCAATTCAGGCCATTGCAAAGGTTCCGCCAGTAGTGGGCAACATAATCAATGATGTACATCCAAATAAATGAGACGGAAGGAAGTTAGTGGGTGAAGGGCATAAAAAATGAACTGGAACGTAGCCCTGCAGACACGTCGTCATATCGAGGTCTGTAAAATAAAAAAAATACATAAGATGATTTGACCTTTTTATGACATGGCAAGGTTGAATCAGGTTGTCAAATGTCCAATGGAAGAGTTTTCCTGATTTCATAATATTCAGAAATTATTACGACTGTGTGCCATAAGCATAATTTACATAAGCATCATTGCTAGAAAGTAGAAAGAATTTGAAGGAAGTACTGTTTCTCTGGTGTAGAGATGTTTCAGATATTGTAGACATTGAAATATCTGAAAGGTTTTCACTGAAAATGTTACAGTATGTATTTTATCCTACTACTTAATGCAGATAATACAAATGTCTGTACTTTCCATCTCAACCTCATTATCCTATCTTTCTTTTATCATATTGTCTTTTTCACAAAACTATTCCCCCAAGTAAAAACTGATTAGATTTTTTTTGTTGTTGTTGTCCCCATAGGCAAAAAAGATGTCACATTGACTAGATTTATCTTGCAGGTAAACAGATAAACCTACAATTAAACAATTTGTTTATTGCCTTTGGAGAGTTGTTGTGGTGCTAAGTAAAGAAAATGAAAAATGGCGAGAGGCTATTACCATATTTTATTAACACAAGAAAATGGCTCTACTTCTAAGTTGACTTCCTGCTTGGCTGGTTCAGATTCCTGAGAGAGAAACTCAGAGGACTTAAGACACCCTCAGTACAAATAATAGAGTGGGTCTCAGCCCATTATCCCAAATGCCCTGTTCTTTATGTGTCCTCTTGAGAGTGATGCAGATGAGAGGAAATCCAGAGGGTGTGCGTAATAGCAGCTGAACTTACCTTGGCCTTTACGATTTTGGCGGCGTTATCATATGCTGCATAGTCATACCTCTGGACTGGGAAATTTTTAAAGGCAAGACAAATGCCATGGATAAAGAAGGTAAGAGCTGGGACTTTTCCACAAAGAAAGCTTTCTTTAGACCATGAGCACTCTAAGGCCATGTCCACATGTACACAGGCATTTTTATAAACTGAATTTTTCCTTCTTCCGTTTAAAAAAAATCTCCGTCCACATGAAAACGCAAAAGCATGCTATGAAGCACTGTCAAGAGCATGCCAAGCCAACAGGTGGTGATATCATCTCAACCGTAAAGCCATGTTGGCCAATCAGAAGCCTGAAAAAGTTTCCAGTAGGCAGAAATAACAGCACATGCTCCGACGTCACAAGCCAGAATCTCCGGTTTCGCTGTCTACACGATAACACTGCAACTGGAGTTTTTGAAAATCATCACCCTGGTAGGAGTTTTCAAAAATGTTCAGTTTCAGTGACCTGGTGCTGCGTTTGCGTGTGGACGAACGGCCAAACCGCACAGAAAAAGCTACGGTTTTGAAAATTCATGAAGCAGCAGGGTTTTCCCATTAGTAGCTAGAGGTACTGAGAGAAACAGCTTTGTTTGCTTTTTTGGTTCTCCATCAAATTAACACTTTTGTGTGTGTGTGAGTGTATGTGTGCAATTAAATAAATATTAATGCCGCAAACATACTAGTAAGTATGTACTAAGAGTAGTATGTTACTCTGAATGCAGCCACAGAGTCCAGTAGCTGGCTAAATATCGAGGAAACAGTAACCTGCTTTAAAGAGGCTTTACTGTATTAAGAGTGCAATTTAGGTCAGGTCATTTTAGGAATTATGCCATAACTAGGATCAAATTACACTTAATGGAGTTACATTATCTGTAGCATATAAAGCCATTACTTAATTCCATTTATCATTTCTGAAATAAGAAACACTAGAAATTCTGCCTATTATTTTCTTTGTTCAGGATGAGTAATGAGAAGGATCATGTGCAGCGCCCTGAGGACTGCCGTCCCTCGCGGTGACAGATGAGTACTGATGAGACTTTAGTCCCTAGCTTTACTTTTTAGAAGGATCAGCAGGAGATGACCAGTTTTCGCTTAGACAGGCATCATAAGCAATTTCTCCGCAGCATTTCCTCATGTTAAGCTGTAAATATGGATTGTGTGACTTGTTTATCATCGTTAACGTGGTACTAGACATATAAAATGCATTCTGTCACTGTCAATGTTTTTTACTGTTGGACAGACTGTCAGCAGCCTTGCTTACACAATTTAGAGTAGAACATCTCATGATTCACTCCATCACAATTCAGGAATTTTGGCACTGTTGGCCCTCAGAAGCATCAATATGAGATCTGAGTGAAGTGGGTTTTTAACTTACAAAGAAAATGGTTTGTATCTTTGATAATTGAGACGCATGATGTCCGTGTTGCTCTTTTTGATGCACAATATATGCAGGTTCCATATCGATTATTGGTAAATTTTAGAATTTGAATATTGGCTTAATATATTTAGTTTTAAGTTTAAATGTATTTTATTATTATTATGTTTCTTCTAAATAATTAATATTGAATTTTTAATCTTTTTAAAGGATGAAATATTAATATTGAATAGTTATCAGTTATCACACACAACATTAAAATGAACTCATTTTAATATTGGTGTATCCCTTTGCTTCCTGACAATGTATTATTATTATTATTATTATTATTATTATTACTATACTATATCCTTTTATAGTGGGTTGCAATAAATAGGTGATGAACACAATGGACATGTATTGAATAACTGAAAGGAGGCATTAGAAGTGGCGGTGTATCCCACTCGTCTCCTCACCACACCTTCTTTTTGGTAAATAAAGGTTAAAAAATAAATCATTCTCTTTCTGGCTCAGGGATTTTTGATCTTTGTTACACATGTCGCTGTTTTGCTTCCTGGGAAAGCAGCTTTTAGATTATTAAGGGCGGAGGGAGTGAAAGAGATGAAAACATTCTAATCCACATATTGACGTCAGGCTGGATGGACCGCAGCGGAGGAGATGGGAGACAACATTTGGGCCTCACATTCAGCAGATTATTTCCCATCATGCTCTCTGAGTGAGAGTGTCCCTAAGAGGGACACAACAGCTTTATGTATTCCCTGGGGTCGCACTCCAGCAGCATATTCACATATGAGGAGCTACTACATAAATAAGCTAAATGTATTTAAAAAGGAACCAAATATACTTCCTGCTAGTTCTCCAAGTGAATGCTTGCCCATTATGACATTATGATAATATTATGACAGTGATGAAACCATGAAGTATCAGTATGTTGTTAATGATGGTCTATTTAGAATTTAGTTTTACACATCCATTTTTCAGCTGCGTTTTTTTAAAGCTTGTTTCTTTTCTTGAGTTTGTGAGTTTATTATAATTCTGTGTTTATTTCTCACAATTCTGAGTTTGTATCTTGCCATTCTGACATTTTTCACAGAATTGTGAGATATAAACACAGAATTGTGCGAAATAAAGTCTATGGGCCAGATTTACTTACAACTAGCAGTGAAGAATTAGTGCTGAAAAGGCTTAGACAGTTATTTTTGCGCTTGAATATGCATTTGTAGGAGTTTCACTTTGAAACACAACATTTTTGGGAGGAGCGTATTAAAATGAATCACACAACATGATTTACAAACGTTTGCGCTCGTCAAATTACTGGTATTTGTGCCATTATTTAACTCCCCAAAAAAGCATGTCTTCAGTAATGTGCACTGCTCTTGGTAGATTGCGCTGGTCATTATGGAAATTATCTGGCTGCGTCTGTGTTCTTTTTATTTTATTTTATTTTATTTTACGGCAGAAACCAGCTTCCATAGTTTTTGCTACAGTAAGTCATCAGGATTTAAATGATAGACTATTATAATTAGCCTTCCTTTTTGCATGTAAAAAACAAAGCTACTAAGGTTTGAGATGTTGGCTTTCGAATGTTATGGTACATAATTTTTTTATGGAAGGAAATTAACATTTGAAACATTAAAGTTTGTTTATATCGATTTAAGTAAGGAAAATCCAGATTTTAATGGTCTACGCCATTAGCCTAAAGGGGAGCTCATTGGTACGTTTTGAGATGCTGGGTGTAAAGAATTGTTAAACTCTTAGGAGCTAATTAATACCCGGTAGCAACCACCAAAAATTGTCCGGTCAGAACAATAACGTTATGTCAGTTGGAGGACTTAGCAACACACACCACTCACTTCAGAATTTGAGCAGTTTACTTGAGTGTGGTTCTAGAAATAGAAACAACAATAATAAAGTATACGTTTACATTAAAGAACATCAATATGCAAATGAATAACAGTTGGCATTTTGTATGTCAATAACACATGTAAATATGTTTATACAGTGATTGCGTAACAGGATTAGCTCGCGATTAGCGTACAGAGACATGTGTTACGGCATATGCGATAATGACATCTTTAAACATAAATTAACGCACATAATCACACACTTGTATATTTTATATTATTGATCAATATGCGAATCCGTTGACCGGACTACACATGACACGAGTTGGCACAGATTATAAACTTTTTCAAACCATCCTGCTCCACGATGTTTTGTTAGATTTGGTGGAGAAACCAAGTCTGACCACCAGATGTCGCTAATTCGCACTGTGTTAAAAGCTTCGAGTAATGAACCGTTTTTCGGCACAATTTCATGAAAGCCTCAAACGGTTTAGAAAGCCTCGATTTCCCATCACTAGTATAAAGAAATTAACTTACTCTTTGATGCAAGCACACATGCGATTACTCATCAAAGCATTGCGGATGAAATGACGTTGTCACCGTTAGGTCCATCGATCTCGCGCTTATATTAATAACAGCGCTTACACCTTTTCTTAACTGCGCCAGCATCCGGGTCTCTAACACGATCTGGGTCCTAACTATAGGTGATTGACTAACTGCCAGACTAATAATCACACAATGAATACAACTATTACACAAATTACTGCATGGACATTCAAAACTGACCCTCAATTTAGTACACTGGGTATGTGCTTCTGGTCAGCACAGCAGTGGTTCATTTGGAAAATAGAGTAAAGGTCTGAGTTGATGTTTACTATAGAAAAGCTTGCCTCACACTTTCCAATGAATATGCATGGTCACGTTCCCCTCTGATAGGTATAAATAATGTATAGAATACTATGTGTTTGCACAGCTTTGATAAAATCCAGTATGATTTCAGCGCTGCCAGCTGTAATCCATTCTTTGAGAAAGAAAATAACAACAAATGCAATGCAATGCAGTGAGCAATCAACGCAACACTTGAGTGTTTTCCCAGTGCTATTCTAATGCAGAGCAGGCACTCTGGATTTGGGTTAGGAACAGCGTGACTCAGATGCTTGAGGCTTATCTGTTCGGTGTGGGACATGTCATAATTTTGGATGAAGGAGGCAGATCATAGGTCATCGACCTAGATACAGGACATATGGAATACAGAGTTTGATTAACCAAATGTCCTAAAATTAACAAGCATATTAACCAGTGTACCGTTTAAAAGTCAGTTGCCAGAAGGAAGAATCAGATGATTAAACTGGATGCGAAGACACAGCAAGTTTTAATCACATATTATAATCAGATTCAAGATTTTAAATTAACTTTCTGTCTTTATTTGCTTGTTCTTAAGTCGTTCCAAACCTTATCTTTCTCCTTTAAAATGTTATTTTTGTGTTCCATTGAGAAAGAGAGAAAAAACAGCATTCGGGTTTGGAATGACATGAGGATGAGTAAATGATGACAAAAATTTTTGGAGATAAACTTTTACTTTGGAGTTTTGAAGGTTTGTCCTGGTTGCATTTATGTGTTATCAATTATGGATGACATTGGAAAAGGTAAACAATTAATAATTTAGTACCACAAATGGTTTTGTGCTGAAAGACAGGATTTACACATCTATAATCTAGCTCACCCAGTACACTCTTAAAAATAAAGGTGCTTCACGATGCCATAGAAGAACCTTTTTGTCTAAATGGTTCCATAAAGAACCTTTAACATCTGAAGAACCTTTCTGTTTCACAAAAGGTTCTTTGTGGCGAAAGAAGGTTCTTCAGATTACAAAAAGGTAAGAAAGAGATGGTTCTTTAAATAACCTTTGACTGAATGGTTCTTTGTGGAACCAAAAATGGTTCTTCTATGGCATCGCTTGAAGAACCTTTTGAAGCACCTTTATTTTTAAGAGTGTATAAAATATCCACCCTTTTACAGTGTGTACCATTACTTTGTAGATCTAATATTAAACCAAATACTCTCTCCTGATCTACAGTGAAGATTGATGTATTCCTTAAACCTAAGAAACCCATTTAGAGATGTTCTGAGTTTGGACTCCAGCCTACTGATATTTATAAGTTTGTGGTTTAAGTGGAACTGCTGTTTGTTGTTGTTGTATTTTTTTTTTAATAAAAGTTATCGAACATCTGGTTGAAAGCTGTTGTAGACAAATGTCATCTGATCCAAAAGCAGATTCTGTCTCCTCTCTCTCTCTCTCTAATCCCAGACACATTCTGTTAGGAAATTAAGTAAACCGTGCTGTTAACAAGTTAATACATCATAGGGTGTTTCTCAGATACGGGCAGTGTCAGATTGCTGTGTCTTGCTAAGGCTAGAACTGTATGCATCAGAAGTGGACAAGTGGAATGTATTATCTTTTCAGAATTACAGTTTGATTGGACATGGACATATTCTGTTCACAAATAATTTTTTCCTTTATTGTAATTTATTTTCTTCGTATTTTATCTCATTCATGCCTGTTATGGGTAAATAACTAAAGTTTAAATTGAGGGGGGAAAATACTAGCATTTGGTTGGACTCATGATTGAACTGTGTACATTTTTACCTAATTTGTGTAAAAAAGATTTTAAAAGTTTTGAAAGTCTATTATACTCACCAAGGCTGCATTTATTTGTTTAAAAAATGCAGTAATATTGTACAATTTAAACATTTTATCTATTTAAATTAATATTTTTAAATGTAATTGAATTTTCTGCAGCCATTACTCCAGTCTTCAATGTTACATGATCCTTCAGAAATTATTCTAATATGCTGATTTGCTGCTCAAAAAACATTTCTTGTTATCAATGTTGACAACAGTTGCATTGCTTAATTTCTGTGGAAACCAGCATACACTTTTTTAGGATTCTTTGATGAATAAAAGAATAAAAAAAAGAACGACACTTGAAAATGTGTAAAATTATAAATGCCTTTCCTATCGTTTTTAATCAGTTTAATGCATTCTTGCTAAATAAAAGTATTATTTTCTTTAAAAAGGTCATTCTGACCCCAAACAGAAGTGTGCATAAACCATTTTTATCCAATAAATATTTAAATGAATTCACTGATTATACTATAATAGTTTTAAATAATTCATAATTTTATAATGAGATTTCATAGTTTAAGACTTTAAGTCTCATCTGGAACAAGGCTAAAACCATCAAATCTTTGTAGAACAAGCATGCGTAGCAAAAAATAAATGAAGTCATGTAACAATACCTTAAGAAAAAGAAAAATGTTTAATCTTAATAAAACTGGGCATACTATTGTGTGTAGTTAAAGGAACACCCTGCATGGATCTGACAGATTACAGTTTAACATGATCACTATAGTAAGATTATTTTAAAGATTGCGTAAGTTCCCTTTCAGTCGGTCACTCTCGACGTCACGTCGGATGACCGACGAATTGGGATCTCGCTTAGAGAGACCAATCTACTTCGAGTGTAAACTAAACGAGCCAATGCACATTGGCATGCGATTATTGCATCCAGCTGCTGCTGATCACAGCGTGAGTATAAGTAGGCAGCAGATGCAGCGCATATTCAGCTTTTCGCTTCGGAGCCGAG
>NW_015542345.1:1831489-1832011 GCF_001515605.1 Sinocyclocheilus anshuiensis
CAGACTGGCCTTTTCGGCGACACGGTGGAGAACTTCGCCCAGCAGTTCTCCACTGCCCAAAAGCAGACTGAGGCCATCAGGTACATCCTGCCCCGGCGTGCAGCTGCTGCCTCCACCCGGCCGCCGGTGGCAGCGCCTCAGCCTGCTCATCTCCCGCGCAGCGTCCGCAGCAGCCTCCAGCTAAACTGCGCCGAGGAGCCGGCCGCAGGGCAGCCGCCCCGCCCGTCCAGGCCCCCTCCAGACCCTTTTTTTCAAGAGGCCCTGAGACGGTCAGTGGTACCCAAATATTCGACAAAAGAGCAATCTCTTCTATATCTGGGTCCCCTGAGGGGACGGGGGGTTGTGGACGATCCAGAGCCGTATCACACTCACCCTCCTCTCTCGCCAGTGAGCAGCAGTGGGCGGATCGGGAGGACGAACCAACGGACTACCCACGCACCCTCTGCTCAAACGCAGGTCAGTGTTACACACACCCAGACCCCGCCTCGGACCGGCTACGAGACGCCCGGGCCGGGTCCCTGC
>NW_015542345.1:1832122-1855165 GCF_001515605.1 Sinocyclocheilus anshuiensis
CTGAGCGGCCGGGTCACCGGCTCGGCTCCTCAGCGAAAACCTGAATATGCGCTGCATCTGCTGCCTACTTATACTAACGCTGTGATCAGCAGCAGCTGGATGCAATAATCACATGCCAATGTGCATTGGCTCGTTTAGTTTACACTCGAAGTAGATTGGTCTCTCTAAGCGAGATCCCAATTCGTCGGTCATCCGACGTGACGTCTCCGTTCCCTCCTTCAGGGAACGAGGGTTACCATACGTAACCGAGACGTTTCTTGCTCAGGTTTTAGTTTTTTGATTCAAAAGACGGTAGTTATTAGAGAAATTGTTAAAATCACCATTGTTGAATCATGCTGCCCCACTGAGATCTTCATTTGCATTTGCACTGTCTAAAGAAAAACAAAGCTTACAGCTAAGCTACAAAAGAAACTGTCTAAAAACATTTAAAGCCTTTGAAACAAAGAAGTAATCTAGATTCTGCAGCCTGTACGCATTAGTTTTCAGGAGCAAGTCTAATGGAAAACTTTGAACTGTTCTCTATTAATGATCTCTGTTCACAGCTGGACGCTTCAGTTCACCTCGCTTTTTAAAAAGTAAGCTACGTGCGGGAAGGGTACAATTGTAGACAGATTCAACTCCAACTTTTCATTCCCTTACAACACCTTTCATGCTGGTACAAAGGGGATTTTGATTGAGAGACACTTTGCATCTTTTTCCCCCTTTCTTTCAAGATGTCAGTTTGAAATCATACAGGAGTATCTGAGACACAAGGCGGAATGGCTTCTCGTCCTTGCTGTGTCGGATGGCACCCGCTTTTTTTTTCCCCAGCAAGGTGGGAAAATATGACACATTTAACACTTTCAAGCGCACCCGATAAGAGGAAAGAGTATTCCTCTGAGGAGAGTACGTCACGACAATTCTTAATCTTGCCCTAACAGCTTATGCTGGTTTGAAAGAACTGAACAGACTCTTTTGGGGAGAGAAAATAGTAGCAAGACTTCAGACCGAAATTAGACTCTTCTAACCCACTTGCACTGCCAATGCATTTTCCCACAAGGTCAAACGGACAAGTTATTTTACCATGGGCTTGGATTTATAACATTTCTGTCTCTGTTAAGAATGTTCCAATCCTCCATTTATTCTTCGTTACTGCATTTATCGTTGTCTTTTATTTGCCTTGTGTTGAAGATATTGTATGTTGAATTAGACATTAGGGGCATAACAATACATTACAGTTTTTTTTTTAACTGCTTACACTCAAAATTTTTACTTGTCACACAATTTCTGAAACCTGACACTCAAACACCGAACCACACACCAAATCTGCAAATCCATACACTAATTCTATTCTCTATGTAACACAAAAATCTAACAGGAATTCATATTATGGCAAAGGTGCTTGCAAATGTTTGCTTTTGAGATGCGTTTGTGTGGCGTTTTTCATTTTGTGTGTGCAATTCTTGGATTTGTGTGTAAAGTTTTGAAAAACAAAAAGAGGCAACGTTTTGAAGATGTGTGTAAGCAGTTAAAAAAACTGTAATATTGATTGATACATTGATCAAATGTCTAACGATATGATATACAGTGGGTACGGAAAGTATTCAGACCCCCTTCAATTTTTCACTCTTTGTTATATTGCAGCCCCAGACAATGACCCTAAGCACACAGCTAAAATAACGAAGGAGTGGCTTCTTAACAACTCTGTGACTGTTCTTGAATGGCCCAGCCAGAGCCCTGCCTTAAACCCAATTGAGCATCTCTGGAGAGACCTAAAAATGGCTGTCCACCAACGTTTACCATCCAACCTGACAGAACTGGAGAGGATCTGCAAGGAGCAATGGCAGAGGATCCCCAAATCCAGGTGTGAAAAACTTGTTGCATCTTTCCCAAAAAGACTCATGGCTGTATTAGATCAAAAGGGTGCTTCTACTAAATACTGAGCAAAGGGTCTGAATACTTAGGACCATGTGATATTTCAGTTTTTCTTTTTTAATAAATCTGCAAAAATGTCAACGATTCTGTGTTTTTCTGTCAATATGGGGTGCTGTGTGTACATTAATGAGGAAAAAAAATTAACTTAAATGATTTTAGCAAATGGCTGCAATATAACAAAGAGTGAAAAATTGAAGGGGGTCTGAATACTTTCCGTACCCACTGTATTTTTAAGATACTCTTTATTTTGACACTGTCATGCCAAATTGCATGCAGTGCAAAGAAAAGATAATTTTTTAAGAGACCACTAAAAGACTTGTTAAAAAATGTCAAAATAAATGTATTTTTTCAATGCGTATGTAACGGTGATGGTTTATTTTCTAAATGTCCCAATTTCACAGAGTTCAGTTAAATATTCGTGTTATATTTTGGTTGCATTTGTTAGTTGATAAAATAGCATAAAAATAATATAGTAACACAAAGATAGTAGCACTTAATATCAATTGCAGGTAATCGTATCAAGGCATGTTTTGATGATATATCTGCAAATATCATATTGCTTGCTAAGAAGATCGATGACATATCGTATCGTGGTAAAATGTCCAATTTACACCCCTATTAGACACCTTCTTACCATCCTGAGTGTAGAGCATCAGTAAATCATCTTAATGTTGTCAAGGTATCAAAAACATTTTCAACAAACTACTTATGAATTAGAATGCTGTGCTTAAATGGATAGTTCACCCTTAAATGTAAATTCTCTCAGATTTACTGATTTGAAAAAAAAGTGTCATACAGGTTTGGAATGACATGACATTTGCTGACATAATTTTCTTTTTTGGGTGAACTGTCATTGTAATTTAAATGATCTGCTTTAACTATACTATAACTGACAATATTAGCGTCTCAAAGTCTTCTAATTTGGCGCAATAAAGACTCTGAACCGTAGCCCACAGTCACATTTTTGAAAATCACCACTGATAGTGTTCCAATCCTCTGATCATTATTTGCTACTTCAATTAAAGTCGCTACATTCAAACTACTGCAACTTACCTTTCAAGGTTACCTTATGTTAAATAGTTTTGAAACTGATTCATGTGATTTATAAATAGATCTTCTTTGAACTTCAAATGAATGCAGTTCTGTTCTTATTGGCAAACTCAGTGAGAAACAAAGAAAGAAAACTGTGAAAAGAGAATTCATTTCGTAAAGAAAATGGCGCTTCGGATGAACTTGAGGGGAGAAGTGATGCAAAGATTCTGAATCTTTGACTGCAAAAAGAGGGCTGATTAGATCACCCAGTGGTTGCTTAGACAGAGAAAGGGTAGGATGAAACAATGTCTTGGGCTAATAAAAGAGAGTGCTGAACAGACCCCAGTATGGCGCCATTTTCTTTTTCTTTGGTATTCTGCCACTGATAAAAGACTGACATCCTCTGTGCGGACACCTTGACAGGAAATGTCTTTTCAAAATTACTTTGCGTTCTGTGTCTTTATGGTGAAAGACCTTGTAGATAGTGAGTTATTTTGGAATGCAACATAAATTATGTTACAATTGATTCTGAGAACGTTTCTGTGGTTTGACTTTATGTGAATCATAAATGTCATGCCAGACATAAAGGTATGTGAATGTTGTACAGTTAATGGCAGAAAACTGGTGTGATTGTTCTATAGTGGTCCTAAACCAAGTCTGCTCTTGTGTATTACTTAAAATGTTGTTGATATTGAAGGAAGTCTCTTATGCTCACTAAGGCTGTTTATTTGCTCAAAAATGCAGTAAAAGCAATGCAATTTTGAAATAATAATAATACACTTTACAATAACTGTTTTCTATTTGAAAATGTAATTTTTTTAATTTTTTTTCTGTGATGGCAAAGCTGAAATTTATGTAGCCAGTCTTCATAATCCTTCGGAAAGCATTCTAATATGATGATTTGGTGCTCAAGAAACATTTTTAAAATTATTATTGTTGTTATTATCAATGTTGAAAACAATTGTGTTATTTAATATTTTTTTGTGGAAACCGTAATTTAAAAACAGATTTAAGACTTAGGCTTAAGTGTCTTTTTTTTTGTAAACCAGCCATAATACATCCCAGCTGTACTGGATACACCAATATTATATCACTCTGTACAATATCATAAACCAACATACAGTTGTGTTTCTGTATATAGTCTGGATGCAGATTTTCTTCTGAGAAATTCTGCAATTATGGCTGCTTTATGAGTGTTTGTATTTTTATTGGTGGCACTGTATAAGTCTTGTTCATAGTTATGCAATAACAGAGCATGTCTCCTGACTAGCACAATATGAAAATAGGTCAGTGAATGTTTCTCCCACTGAACTTCTGATATTACTGAGTAATCATTCTCTGAGAAACTGAAAGACAGGGATGTGAGCGGCAATATCACAGACATATTTGTGCTCCTCGCATTTATATCAAGCATGTATGCAGGTGACAGATCTGAAATTGAACATTGATTGTTTTTCTATATCATGTGCGTTCAGCATTTTAATTGTAATTCATCACCTGTCTTGCACAGCACCTGAAACACAGCAGCCCACATGCATGTGTGAACTAAAAATACACCCTGGATTGTACAGTAAAAATAAGATGAAAAATATTGATTTAAAAGTATTTTCGGTACTGAAGTAAACAAAACTGAAAGCCGTGATTGAAAAAGCTAAGAAAAGATCGCAGTCCTCATGCTGTCTTTACATATTAGTGGAATAGTCTACCAATAATGTTTTGAAGGTCACAAGGTCATCTAGCAGGTTTGTTAATGTTGAGGGTGTCTTGTCATGACTGTCTTGTTTTCAGGATTTAGGAATACAGTTTTTTTTTTTCAACTGCTTACATTTTTAAAACTTTGCCTCTTTTTTCAAAACTTTACATACAAATCCAAGAATTGCACACACAAAATACAAAATGCCTCACATCTCTTGCAAAATGAAGCACTACATTCAAAATATCACAAACACAACTCAAAAGTAAACATTTGCAAATACCTTTGCCATAATACTCCTGTTAGGTTTTTGTGTGTTAGATAGAGATTTGTGTGTTGTGTTTTGCAACAAAAAAAGTTTTATGAAATTGAAAACTGAGTCAAAGGCCGAGAATTAGTATATGGTTTTGAAAATTTGGTGTGTGGTTCTGGTGTTTTAGTGTCAGATTTCAGAAATTGTGTGACAAGTAAAGATTGTGTGTGTAAGCATCTGAAAAAAACTGTAATACATAAAAATAAACAGTTTCATTTACCTACATACAAACTACAGTTTGCAGCAGTCAATAAGATAATAATAAAAAAAAAATATTCAGCAAGGACACATTCAGTTAGGCAAAAGTAAAGATGTTGTTACAAAAGATTTATATTTAAAATATATATATATTTGAATATATATATTTGTGAGTGTGTGTGTTTAGCATATTACAATGATCTCTAGTAATGGCTGCTAAATGTAATATTTCATTGAAGACAATGCTTTTGCTGTACTTGTATCAAATAAATGCAGTCTTGGTGAGCATAATACTTTGTTCAATAAGATAATAATAAAAAAAAATTATTCAGCAAGGACACATTCAGTTAGGCAAAAGTAAAGATGTTGTTACAAAAGATTTATATTTCAAATATATATATATTTGAATATATATATTTGTGAGTGTGTGTGTTTAGCATATTACAATGATCTCTAGTAATGGCTGCTAAATGTAATATTTCATTGAAGACAATGCTTTTGCTGTACTTGTATCAAATAAATGCAGTCTTGGTGAGCATAATACTTTGTTCAAAACATTAAAACCATTTATAAACAGTAGTGTTTTCATTTTTAGTATTTTTTAAATGCCATGCAAGGACTTTCTTAATCATTTTTGAGTGATTATGCAAATAAATTATTATTTGACTTGACAGTATGAATTGATTCTCTGCAATTAACTGAGCTTTTACCAACTCTAAAATGAACTGCAAAATTAGTCTATTGACATGGTATTTATTTAGTAATCTTAATGGCCAAATAAAAAACACATTGCCATATTAAAAATGTTGCTTAATTTTGTATTGCCAGCAAAATAAATGTGAATATATTGTGAATATTTAATATCGCTCTGCTCTAGTTCACAGGTAAAAGCAAACACACAAAACCCAGAGGACTGTCTGATGAAAGGAGAGAGATACATTAGAATATTCTCTGTGTCGCTGGTATTGTCAGCGTTGAATACTGGCAGAATGTTTGGCGCACGCTCATTAACTCGCAGGATGCACGTTCTTTGTAATTAGTATCTGACACTGGCCTTAGACCGGATCTGAGCCTCATGAAAGGAGAAGGCAACGGCAATGAACAGAACAATCCACTAATGATACCTAAGATCAGCATTCCAAATGCATTCATTCTCAGCTTTGAAACTCACATCAGGCACTGTTACCTTTGAGATGCTCTTAATGCTGATCATTACCCATGGCACTTGTGAATGTTTAGCTTTTTATGTATCTGAGATGGGGTTTTTTTTCAGTAATTTTAATTAGAAATGGGTATTTTGGTCGTTATCTCCACATTGAATGCAGAAAGATTTACAATTCCTGGATAAAGTTATCCATAAGCATTTCTATTGATTTCAATGACAATTGCTCAACTGGCATAGAACCCCAAGTACGTGATCTGACTTTTTGACATGTTTGTATATATATTTGTTACTGCCTTATGATTAATTAAGTTACAAATTGTTATTGTGTTTTCATGAAAGATGACCATTGAGTACTTGCTCATATCAAATTTGAATGGGTGTTGGATCTAGACCAAAATGTAATTTTCATAATTGACATTACGTTTTTCAAAACTTGCAGTTGGTTTTCAGTTGCTCCGAGAGTTTGAGGCCAGTGGGTCGAAATGAGAAGTGTTATTGCAGTGTTTAAGGATGCAAACACTTTGTCACTGAGTTCTTAAGGAAGCTCTTCATCAATGTGATGAGTGTGCTTTCAAAGTCCCACATTAGGCCACAGTATTTATATCAAGTTCTAGCTCTTTGCCCGAACACAAGTCAGAATTAGTCTGTACTATTTACTAGATCTTTCGAGAGTATATTCAGGTTTAAATGGAGAGGGCCAGAGTGAGACATCCAGCTGCTTTATTAACAATATAAAATGAAGCAGCTCAGTCTATTTTTGGTGTTTGATATTTTTCATATAAGCCTATATATATTTTAGCTCTTATGAAAGAGTAGGAGACATTTGGTTGAAAGCCGTAATGTCGGCAAATGTTATTTTTTGCAAAAACTATAACCTCAGGAAGCATCATGAAATGTGATGAAATATTGACCTTCCTTGCGCTTTGTTTTTATTTCAAACCAAATTCTATTATATAAAGGGAGGACATATCAATGCATTTCACATAGTCTGTGGGTAGATGCCTTTGATCACTCTTCTTCAAAGTCATAAAATATGCTCATGTGCATAAATAATTGAATAATCTTTAAATAACTTGCATGCATGCTGTACAACCGTATAATTTGTAATGGTTTTCCTGATTAAAATGAGAATTGTATTGGTTTTAATAGAGACTGTACTGGTCCCTGTTGGTCTCTACTGGTAATTGTTTGTAAATATTTGCCCTACAAGTTCTCTTATTAAGGCAAGTCATTTATTCAACGTTCAGTGTTTTCAAGTTGAGGGAGATTGCATGTAATGTGTTGCTGCTAGCTTTAGCATGTTTAATTTCTCGCCTGCCCCTAATAAGCGACGATCATCAGTTAAAGTATATCATTCGTGTACTTGTAGTGTACTACATCATGCTTCGTTTTTCAGTGTAAACACATACCCCTGCTACTTAGAAGTGCATGAAAAGGATGGTTCCGGGCTGGTCTAGCTAATGCTAATGCTTTCTAGAGTAAACAAACGCTTTCAAAAAGGCTGTTATCGTAAAGTAGAATTTAATTCCTATTACCACCACATTATTCATGAACTGAATGAGATTTTTCTCATTCATTTTTCTATAAGTGTTTTTTTCTCCTCCTCATTATACTGTCTTGTATGCTAACTCTTTATGTTTGCTGCCTCAGAAGAGGGACAGGGACCTTGCAGATCATGAGAGGTTGTAGCAGGGTCGGATGTGACTTGGGCTTTTGGCTATTTGAACCTAGATTAATGGAAATGTGTGCAATTTAGAGTAAAAACAGAATTTTTTGAATATACTTTGAAATATTAACAAAGGTGAATGACCTCATCCAACACAATCCCTTCTCATTTCATATCCACGCTGCATTCATCTTGAGAATTCTTAGCCAAGGCATTAAACTTCTGAATCTTGTGTGTGGGATGATTTGGCCTGATGTTCTTAAATGCCTAGCTGAGATATTGCCCAAAGAAGGACGGTTTTTATTTCTATTTCTTAGCTCCCTGCACTGCCAGCTTGGATGGAATGACCAAAAGATGGGCAGTTCTTTGTGAACGTGTCCTCCAGGCTTGGCTGCTTGTTTTGGGGACGTGTGGAGAGAGGAGAGAGCAATGCAAAAGCAATGGGAGACTGCCAAGCCTCCCACTGGGTGTTTATGGTCCTCATCAGTTTGAAATGTCAGCCTGGCTTGAGAAGTTGCACTAGACTCTTCTACAAACTCCTTTCTCTTCAGTCAAGTGATTTGGACAAAATCAGCCTCCTGTCAGTCTTGGCTAGAAAAGTCAGGAGGTCAATCATTCTGACCGAAGCAGTTGCAGTGCACATCCTAACAAGACAAAAATCCTGTCCTCCATGTTATCATCTGAAGTCAAAGCATTCTTGCTTTACCCTGAAATGCTACAGAGCAAAGTTTCTAACTGCTGGTGACTAGATAGAATAATAATAACAAAATTAGTATTTTTGGGTGAGCGATTCCTACATTGCTATTTTTCAGAACAGGGTGCAAGAAAACGTTTCTAGATGTGTCTAGTTCTTCACATTTGAATCCCCTAGTGAACAACATGCTAATTTCACTCCCTCCTCCATTTGCCACTATTCCTCTGGAGCCTGTTCAGCAATCGGCATGCGACCAAGCCACTGATGGGATCGTCTGCGCTCAAACAAACAGATGTAAATTAATTTTCTATGCATTTTCCTCCCCTCACCCCTTGAATGCTTTTTTTCCCCATATGTTACAGGCACCACACAGCGCAAGTAGACGATCTGTGTTAAAAGGAGTTGAATGGGTGCTATGGCTGTTCTGTTCTAATCCAAAATACCAAATTTTCCATACACGTGTGGCACTGAGATCTGAAACACAGCCTCCACAGCCGTATGATATGAATTGATTAAACGGTCAATTAAACGCTAGACCGAGCAGGATGGCTGTTTAATTCAAAGGCATATGCAAATAATCTTGCTGTGTAGATTGTTAGTCTGCTACACACACAAATACACACTCGCACGCGCGCACGCTCACTTCAGGATAATATGAACAGGGGCCCGGGAGTGCGTACTAAAGAGGATTACAACTTTTACAGACACCGTTTCTTATATGCAGCCTCAGAAATATGCATAAATGGCTCAGCGGACTCATAACCTGTTTGCATGTTGGCAAGTTTCTTTCTGATCTCGCACAACAACATCGCTTCGGTTCGTGTCAGATTTTCCTCACTAGAGCGGTTTTGGTTGTTACATCCATGATTAGGTTGGCAAATCCTTCCAGCACTGTTGTTGCTCATGCTTGAACGTAGCAGTGGTTTGCAGCACGTTTTGCTTCAAAACCTGGATTTTATGTTGCACATCATGTATATGTATATGTTTATGTGTGTGTGTGTAAAATAAAAAAATAAATGCACATGTGTGTATCTGTATTGGAGACTATTATTTGATAATAAAGAGTATAGCCTAAATTACACTTTCAACTCAGTTTAATGTCACTGTCGCCATATTTTATTTTATTTTATTATTTATTTTATTTTATTTTATTTTATAATAAATTTGATTATTTAATGAATTGAAAATCATCTAAATCTCCATTGTATTGAAGACATTGTATTGTATTGATTAATTAATTGTAAATTTTATTTTAGTGCTGTCAAATGATTAATCGCGATTAATCGCATGCAAAATAAGTTTTTGTTTACATAATACATGTGTATGTGTGTGTACTGTGTATGTTTATTATGTACATATACGTAAATACACATGCATGTATATATTTAAGGAAAATATGTTATGTTTATATATTAAATATATTTATATATAATATAAATTATATCAATATAAATATATACATGTAAATACATGTAAATATTTTCAAAATATATACTGTATGTGTGTGTATTTATATATACATAAATATGCACAGTACACACACACACATACTGTCTATTATGTAAACAAAAACTTTTATTTTGGATGTGATTAATCGCGATTAATCGTCTGACAGCACGATTGATTAATAAATTAGATTATTTACTGAATTTTGACAATCATCTAAATCTTCATATTATTGAAGACTATTATTTGTTGTCATAAAGAATATTCATTTCACTTTCACTGTCAATTTAATATCAAATTTTATTTTATTTTATTTTATCACACTGTGTATCAGCTTTGCAACCTATATCTACCGTAGTCTGGCTTTGGTTTCTGCATCTGTCTTCAAGTGACAGATGAATATGCTGCAAAATATCAAGTGTTAATGGCTGCGTGGCATTTGATGCATTCATGATGTTCAAATTTAATGCATTTTCTCTTCCATCTAAGTTGCTAAGCCTATTTAATTTCTGTAATATAACTGTGCGTAATTATACTGTTACATTTATGGTTGCATTTTTGCCTTGAGCATATTTTCCCCCCTGCTGTTTGCAACCCTATCAGAACAGACCTGAAACCCACCAATTGCGAAGCACTGGTCTAAATGACACGTCCCTGAAAGCACTCTTTGAAAGCGTCCTAAAAAAACAAATATATTCTGCACACCTGCAGCATTATCACAGCCAATGAGCACGGCTGATCTCCCTCGCATTACTTCCGCATTTATCGTCTCATCTTTCTCGCTCTGTGCTAAAAATCACAATGTGATTCCCTCCTTCAAGGCTTGTTCTGACATGCCTGTATACCCACCAACATTTCACACATGACAAAACCCAAAGGCCCACCTGTCGCTAGCTGTGCCAGCAGGTGATATGGAAACTCAAAGCGGCGTGGTGCCGGGCTGCACACTGACCCAGTTAGTTGTGGACTCGGTAATGAGGCTGTAACTCGCCTCACCTCTTGCGATCCATGCGTGTCAGTGCCCTGCGGCGGCACAGCATCTGGACCACAGCTGCATCTTGTCAGGTTCAGCAAACATGCCCAGGAGCATGACAGAACCGCCAATATGTGCAATCCACCGCATAAATCATACCATACCTGAGTGCTGTTTTCCAGGAAACCACTATTATCTAGAGCGCATAGATGAGCCTTTAGGGACCTGTTAGATACAGAGCTGGTTCAATATTTAAATCAATATTTGGAGGGGTGGGTATGCTGGAATTACGTTTCCTGAAGTCTCAATGTAAATTTAACATTAGCTTAGCAGATTCACATCACCTCTCCAAGATATGAAGTCTGTATTGTATGTATTTATAGCTCTAATTAAATGTGTAATTGTCTATTGTACGTCCTGTTAGGCATGTCTGGGCGGCGGATGAAGTATAAAGATGGTTTTGAGCTTCAGATTGTCACAATACTTAAGTCGGACAGCTCTAATTATTGCATTTCTCCATAATTCTCTCCAAGGACAGATCTTAATAAAAGCCCTTCTTTCAGAGAATCACAATGCATTTGAAGACGTTTTGCAGACACAATTGCATCATGTTTCTGTAGCTAAAAGTAACTTTGGGTTGAACTTTGTAACTTCTTTTCTGCCTCCAAGTTTTTTGATGAATTATTATGAAGAGCTTCTATTGATTTCTTCGGTTAAATGTCAAGAGTTTGCAGACGGGATAACAATATTTTAATTCTCTTGGACTGACTTGGTTACGTTCCCTTACACAGCAACGAAGCGACCAGAAGTACCTTGTGTACGGTAATTGTTTCAACTAATGGGATCTGAAAATCGAAGCGGAAGGATAGATTAAGGAAAAGCCAGTCTTTTTAAAACAACAGACTGCTGTGCATGGTGATCTACAGGCTATTAGAGTCTGAATATAATCAAGAAATCTCGAGTCAGTAATAGAGGAGCTTTGTTTATTTAAATGGTCCTATTATTTGCAAATCCATATAAGCGGTACATAGTTGTATATGCTTTCACTGCAGCTTTGGGTTGCTGGCAGTAATGAAGGCAGTTAGGCGGCGCTGGATCTGTTTTGTTTAGTGAACCCCAGGAGGATCATTACCCCTAGTTTCTGCAGTCTTTAGCCATTGTATTTAAAGACAGACCAAACTGAAGAGCTCAGCTCTCAGTGGAACTGCTTAAACCAATGGAAAATTCCCTTGTTTAAAAAAATCCATACTCTTAATTCACATCGAGCCGATACAACTTTGCACTTTTTGCGGTCTCGATGAACAGGTGAAGAAAGGCTATAGTAAATGTTAAAGGGTCAGGCTCTGATTTTATTGGGTTTCTTACAACAGAAAAGTATAAGCAAACCAACAAATACATTTTCTGATATTGTGCTGAACACACACCTTCAGACTTGGTTCTTCCACCTTATTTTCCTCTAAAAGCAATTTGTACAATGATCTGTAGATATGTTTCATTAAAAATTATAGTAATATTATTTAGGAATGCATGTACATCTATAACATATCATCTGATATTAATTGGCCCATATTATATGTATGTGTGTGTGTATATCCGGTCAAATGTTTGAGGTAATCAATTAATTGTTTTATCGGCTTTTGAAAGAAGTTTTTTATGCCCACCAAGGCTGCATTTATTTGATCAAAAATACAGCAAAACAGTCATTTTGTGAAATATAATTACAATTTTAATACATTTTAAAATATGATATATTCCTTTGACGGCAAAAAAACTATTACTCCATTTTTTAGTGTCACATGATCTTTCTCGAAATCATCCAATTTAAACTTTATTATCACTAATAATTTAATAGCACTGTTAAATCTTAGCAAATCTCAAAATCTCTTGTTTTAGCACTGGCCCGACTGAGTCTGTCACAGCAATGTATCTGCATCTTAATTTGGAATATTTAGGTCCAGCTCAATTCTCTAGATAAAATCAACAGCGCCAGCTGTGAGGGCCTCATTGATAGTGACGATAAAAAATATTACCATGATTATTAACTATTGTTCTGAATTTGATTACATTTGATTGCATGGATGGAATTGGAATAAAATGGAATAAAAACAGTGGAGATCTGGACTTGTTTGAAGGTCATCCTTGACTTCATCTTAAACTCTGGTAGAAACATGTTTCCGAAAGGTCTAATCATATGGCTGGGATATCAGCCAATAGAATACGTTAATTTAGCCAGATTTCCACACACACACACATATAAAGAGCCCATACTGAAACAAATGAAATCAGGCAATCCTGTTTCATTCTTGGTGTGGAGCCAGGACGGTTCAGAAAATTATTTCCAGTGAGTCTTAAGGGATACTCATTAGTTCCGGCAGGAGCATAACATTTCTACACGCTCTTTTTGAATAAATGCAGGCAGGTAACATCTTGCCAAAGGCCGTATAATTCTCCCGTTTATCAAATTGCGTGCCGAGTTTCAAAGCACTTTTTGGTCCTCGCCAAGACATTCAGTGAGTGCACTAATCATTTAAAGCACTGAAATGTAATTTCAAACCTACATTTTTGCGCTATAATTACAAGCTTTTGTTCTTGTGTGATTTCAATCTGCTTTTAAATGTCCCTGTGAGTTAGCAAGTGAGAGCTTGTTCGGTCTGAGATTAGACTTTCTGGATTGGTGTTTGGGAAAATTATCTGTTTACTAACAGGTAACTCCTGAATGGTCCTCTTCATGTAACAGCTTACAGGAGTGGCTCAAATTATGCCTGTTCCAGTAAGTTTTCGAGATAAATAATGGCATGAACAACACCTGTAACCATAGCGACAATTTTTAAAATAAATATAAAAGATGGTGACTTCTGAAAAGTCTCATCACAGTAGACATGACATTATATAGAGGTTTCATGTTTGGGGGTTCTCAGAAAATTTGAATTCAGAATTTTTTTAATGTATTTTTATGGTTGTCTAAGTTAACATGCTAAATCAAGATATTAATTGTATTATAGATAAGATATTAATAAAGATATTAATAATGTAATTAATACAAAGTAAATATTTTCCAGATGCAATGCTTTAATAATTTGCTTTGAGACTCATTTTTAACTCCAATGACTTGTAGCATTTTTTCCCCCACAAAGTTTATATGAGTCTTTTTTACATAAAAAAATATACAGCTGCCTTTGTACATTATTTTTAGGAAGGGTGACCCTAGCAAGGGGGTCGTCATTTTTGGGTGTCTTTGGGATCTCAAAGTTTGAAACCCCCTAATTTAGTAAGTCCAGCTGGAGCGCAAGTTTATCTGTCATTTCTCAGTTAGCCAACAGCAGCTTTGAATGCTTTTTAAAAAATGTATTAGCAAGTGGAGACAGCAGCATTTGTGGCCACAAAACTTATGAGAGCAGCTCTGGTAGAATACAGTGACTGGATCTAAATCCTTTGAATCACTTGCAGCTCATATTTCCATTGCTATGAATTACCCCACTTCAAAAAACAAAACAAAACACACTTTGAGACAGGGATACATGCAGTGCAGAGTAGCGATTGTGCTGTATGGTTTGATAGACAATAGCTGTCCACTGTAAGATTTAAAGATAATAAAGTATTTAGCAGATGTTCATGCAGCATGCTGACAATTGTAATTTTGCAGTGTTTCATCAGTTTTGTTGTATTTACACAAAGCATTCTTAATTATAGTTGTCTGTGTTTGCTTCTGTGGAGAAACACAACTGTAGTTCGATCATATACATGATAATGTTACCATCTGTGTATATTCCTAAGGACTTTTTTAAAATTATTACTTCGCCTTTTCAGGGAGATTCTGAAATATTCAAGTTCTGGAGGCCCATTTTTCCTTATTTATGAAAATATAGTACACATATAGGCCTATGTGCAATTGCATATTGATGACCCAAAGCTTAATTTGTATATATGCACATATGTACTTTAAATGTACTTGCACTCTCTCCTGTTGCATGATTCACGTCTGCGGTCTCTTCCTAATGTGTTTAAGAATTCAAAGCAGATTCAGCTCCAGCTGGGATGAGTTCTGCCATGGTGACTGTAAAATCACATGGAAATCCAGATGAATAATAAAGTGACTTACAGTGGAGAGTTGTTTTGTAGTCTGCCAGGAATGTTTTTACCGTTTTCAGATTTTGTGGGTGGAAGGACTGGCAGAAGAGATACCACAAAATTGAACAGCGCTTCATTAGAATTAAACATTAAAAATCATGCATTTGCAGAAAATATTGCATATGGCTTTGTCTCCTATAGTCCTATAAAGGCTAAACGTTAAGTCTGTTTTCATAATGGCTATAGGATTATTTTGTGAGATTGTTTTTTCTGTTAAGTTACAGAAGAGGAAAAACTTTTGAAATGTAGATTAAAGCACAATCTATGTATTGAAATATATGAAAGCAATAAGCTAATGAATTAGCAAGAAGTAACTTATTATTGGCTTTAGAATGTGCAGCCACAGGTGTGCATTTATACTCACTGAATGTGAGTCAGAACTATCCATTTTATGAAAAGACATCAACTTTGAAGACTTTCTCGTAACCTTGAATATTCCACAAGGTCTCCGTGATTCATATTTTTCAGCCTATGCCATAAATGTGCTGTAATGTCACTGTGATGATTTAACCCATAAAAAAAAAAAAAACATGTACTCTGTGCTCTGCCTTATAACTTGGTCATTTGTTTGTTCGATCCTTCAGTGAATATGGACGAAAACATCACATTTATTATGAACTCTTACAGTATATTGTGTTGACATCACTCCTTGAGATGAACCAATTAAGAGCTATTAATGCAGCACTAATACGCAATATCGACAGAACGATAAGCTTTAAATGCGCTAAAGAGCCTTTCTGTCTAACAAAGGGGAATCATTCCTTCCTGGGGTAAAGTGGAAGTATAAATGGACCATTTTTCAATTTGAAAGTCTCTCTTTTTTCTGCAATGCGAGCAATTAAGTTGAGCTCCTGTGGAAGTCGCTCAAAGCACTCACCGAAGCCTTTGGCGGAAAGAGATCTTGAAAATCCTCTTGTCCGTTCCTTCTCTTTTTTTTCTTTTTCCTTTTACCTCATCTTCCCACTGAATGCATTCATGATGTCACCAAGAGTGATCGCATGAATATTCACGACACTGACATCCTACAGTACGTCTTAATCCAAGTTATTATCTAAATATGCATTCACATAAGATTATGGTGTAGAAAAGGCCTAAAGAAAGCCTGTTTTATGGACGAGAACACTTAAATTAGCATATCCCCAATATGTTTTGTCTCATAAAAGGATAGTTAGCCAAAAAATAAAAATAAAAAAAGTAACTTTTATCCTTATTTACTCACCCATGCTGTACCAAACCTGTATGACTTCATGGAACACAAAATGGACATTTAAAATACTTGTATGATTTTTTTAAACCTTTTTTAAGCTTGAACTTGAGTTTATCATTCATTGTCATTCTTATTTTTTTCTAATTTTCTAATTAAAATTGGATAGGAATAACATGAGGGGTGAGTAAAGGATGATATAATTTTCACTTTTGGGTCAACTAATCCTTTAAGTTGTTGCATTCACTTCTCTGTGGATAAACTGAGAATTTGGGTCAATTCAGTGTGAAATATCAGATATCCCAATTTCCTGAGAAGAAATACCAGAGTGCTTTTGCCCTTTTTTACATTTTTTACATTACACTTTTCACACTAATGCATAACTAACAGAGTAAAAAAAAATCCTTTCTAAAAGGGATATTATGACAGGCAAATAGACCTTAATGTTCTTGTCCTCTGATGGGATTCATAACACATTTATTTGAACTATGAATCTTTTCCTTGTCAATCTCCCTCAAACATTTTTATTGGAATATATGCTCGTCTTTGGTGAGTGAGGGTGTCGTTTGAAGACTGTCGATTTCCTTTCAGGCAATGATGGAGACAGATTTCACTTAAACATAATGCTTACTGACTCATTAATGCGGTCAGCCATTGAACATTGATGAGATAGACATTTTATCCCGATTAGCTCCGTTAATGGTCATGCCTGTAAAACCAAACTGTCCTTTTAATGATGCGTGCACATTCCTAGGGCCTCTTATTTTTAGATCAATAATGCGGTTAGTAATCCATCAAGATTGACAGCGATCATTAAAATAATAAGGAAAGTGGGTATTTGATACGAGGCTCTCCTGGTGGCTGCTTCTCATGGAGGCTAATTGTCTGTGGCTGAACAAGGCAAGCAGCCCTGTAGCAAGCTAAACATCACCACAATGCCAAATCAATTCGTAAGAAGAATTTCTAAGGAGGGGTTTCACGATGATGCCATAGAAGAACCATTTTGGACCCAAGAAACATTTTCTCTTAAAGGGGTCATATGATGCTTTTTTAAAGATAATTATTTTAAAGAACATTTGAATCATCTGAAGAACCTTTTTAATTATAGAGAACCTTTTGTGCAATAAGAACGTCCCATGGATGTTAAAGGTTCCAGAAAGTGTTCTGTTGAGATTGACTGTACTGCTTTTTTTTGAGGTTCCATAGATCCTAGCTATATATGTGTAAAAATAATAATAGTAGTTGCAAAATTAACTTCTTGTCCTTGTTTGATTTATTTTGATTTGCTCCTCTGACCTCAGCAAAACTAAGCAGAAAAATATTATTGAATTGTTACCTTTTTGTTTATATCAAAATAGACATGCACATGTCAGAAATTTCACTGGCATTCATTTAAGTAGTTTGGCATCTGTTTGGGGTGAATTGGACCCTTGCAAAATACAATGAATAAAAAAATAAATAAAAAAAAACAACTGTCAGCGATGTAACTGTGCAGTTTTTATATCAATCTGAATATCTGAGCCTGTGGAAAATCATTGAATTTATTCACATTTTATTTCTGCGGTCTCTGAGATCTCTGATACTGTAATATTTGTCATGGATGGTGGTTGTAGGGTGTTGTCAAGTTAAAATTTTGTTAGCATTCAGTTGTCATTAGATGTATGGTCTCTCAGACCCCAAACAATACATTAAGTGTTAATGAGGTGTTGAGGTTTTTTTTTTTTTTGGAGGCATATTATGCACCACAAATTTCAAATGCCAGTCAGAAAGAGTCTATATTATGTAAATTGCGTGTTGGTATATGCTGTCTTGGCTGACACATTTTTATGCTGAACTTCCATACTGGAGACTCTCAAATGGGTGCCGTGTTGCCTGGTAATACAAGGCTGTTGGAGTTTGTCATGGATGTCTAAAACGGATTTAAAAGCAGACTCGATGTGTCAGTGTTAGTCACAATTGGACTGAGAGTCATTGCTTTGAGTTGTCCATTAGGAGCATTTCCAGGATTTCAGAGAACGGTTATGGGAGCTTGTCAAAGAGCTGTGCCACTTCTTGTCACTTTCCATTTACATCACATTTATTCATTTTGGCAGACTGCATTGACCAAAGCTACTTCCAATTACTGTATACAATTTATGGCTGAAACAAATACAAGTGGAGGTTACAATGAAGAAATGGCGCAAAACAAACACTAACTTTTATGTTGTGGTCATGCTGCTGAGAAATATAGTTGACTTGAAGTCAGTTATCCAGTAGTCTTGACTTTAGACTTGTGACATAAGTTCTGAAATCCACTGCAGCTTAATCTGGCCAAGAACTGGTAACAAGCCAATCTGACAACCTGTCAAAAACAAGCTGTCCTATAATGCACTTAGGAATGAGTAAAATTGATTTGTTATTGTTATTTGTTATTTGTTATTTGTTACTCAAATAGTGATTTGTTTTTAGTACCTATGTACTTATTGACCATTTTTGAAACAAGTTTCTTCCTTATCAGCATTTCAAAGCTGTAAAGATGATGCAAGACTCATAAAGGTGCACTTTTATAAATGAGTTTGAGTGCAGGTATCTCAATTTTCATTCTGTTTTCAAAAATGAACATAACAAACCCTGGACACTTTAATTTGTCAGGGGTTGATTTTTTATACCCTATACTGTATATATGTAACTTTTTGTCTTGGAAACTTTTCTCATGCCTTCATCACTTATTTTTGCTAATTATTTAAAATCTTAAAGTATAAAAATTGCAAAATATAATTGAATACATTTTAAAAATCTGATAATCAAAACCAAGAATAATAATAATAATAAAAAAATTGTTTTGTGAAAATTATTGTCTGTTATACACTATTTGTGGTTTTCTCAGAGTTGAAATATTAGAATGTGAGGTATTAAGAAAACAAAAATAAAAATCAAGGAGAGTTTGTTTAGGAAATTGTAAATATCTTGAAATAATATTCTAGAGAAGTAACAGATTTCATAACCTGAACCTAAAGAGTGGCAAATTTGATTCTATGTTTGCTATGAGAAGTTTGCTATGCTATAAGCCAGTGAACTAATGTGTCATGCATTTTGGTTAATTGATTTAATTTACTTACTGTAATTAATAGTCACTGAGTCTGCTGTTCTCTTGTAAATTGACAGTGAGTAATATATTGGAAAGCATGGCATCATAGCCACGTTTTAAATAAGGGTATATGTGCCTTGCTCACCATTTACATACAGCACATTTTGAACTCATTGTGAACTTTCGCAAGCGAAAGATATACATTTTGGATGGGGGAGGAACGCTACAATAAAAGTCATATTGGATATATTTTTATCATCAGAGTGCTACTTCAATCAGGCCCGACAAAGCCTCTTGTGAATGTTCTCATCATACGTACTGACCGGGCTGCCTTGAACTTTTTCAAATTTTTACTTTAAAATTAAATCTCATTGAATCTTGTTATAATGCTTTATTCTTACAGCCAAAGTCAGGGGCATTTGAGTTGCAACCTCACGGTTGTCACAGGGAGGAGAAGAAAGATTCATCTTCACAGCATCCAATATGGTTCCAGGCTGAGCTGATTAGCCGTTTAATAAAATGTCTAGATGAGTTTAGCACTGATGTGCGCTCGTATGCGGCACGGCTGAAGATATTGGACTCGCCCTCCCACCGTGTCCTTTTCAAAAGAACAGTTACAGCAGGCTCCTTTGAGATGGCCACTTCCTCCTGTCGCCCTCGTCAGGAGCAGAGGAATCTTATTAGAGATGCATTTTGTCAAAAAGACTGTCGCCTCGGCTTTTCTTCACACGCTCTTTTTCTGCGTGCAGAGAAAACGATATGGAAATTTATTTTTGCTTCTAATTGCATCCAACATATTAATATTGTGCATGGCAAATGTTCCCCTTGCAAAAGCCAAGTTTCCGACTGAAGCGCACCTGATCAATAATTTTCACACAGTGCAAAGTGAACTCAAGGTCCATGAAGGTGCGGAGACGAATACCAAGCAGAGACTCTAAGGTGGTATGAAAATAAAAGCCATACTGTGGTCAGTGTAACACAAGGCGAAAGAAAGAATCACATACCATAGAAAAACCACAATTTACATGCATATGAAAAGAAGGTGCATAAAACATGGCCTTTTGCAAATTGGAGGGAAAGGATAACAGGTAACTTCTTCACAGTGTCTGCCTGTAAATGTTGCATCCAAATGAATTTTATTTAAAAGCATAGGCTACTTTTCCTAGACGCACAGATAAATCGACTCTAAATACAACAAAAAAAACCTGTTAAACAATTTTTTAATCTAGTAGCTAGTAGTTTCATTAGTAGCAGATGACGTAACATTCAGCGACTGCGAATCTCAAGTTTTTTAATTAAACGAATGGATTAATTTAAAGTTAGGTTATATAATATTTTTCATAAACATTTTTGTTATACTGGTTAAAAGTCTCTTCACAGCTTATATACAGTATATTTCTCCTATGGACCATAAAACGTTTCGTCCAATCACTGCATTCGGTCCAATAGCGAGAGTTTGGGCATGGCTACTGTAGCAGGCTGAGCTAGAGGGTGTTTAACCGTTGTAGAAAAAGAAATTCAGATTCGGTCACAGAAGTGCAAGTAACATTCGAAGACTTGCCAAAATACACAGCGGTAGACAACGGGCTAAAACAATGGTAAACATTGTATGTTTACAAGATGGAGGAATATGATGGAATAGTTGGGTTTTAATCGATACGACGAACTTTAGAGTTTCTTCTCAACATTTAGGCAAAACTTCAATTTAAAAGTATTCCTAATATGTTGGACCTTCATTGAAAATAGTCTGCTTTTACCTGTAGAGACATGCCGTCACTTTTATAGACCCGTAAGAGCTGTGTTTGTGATGTTTGAATTGGGGGAGATGAATGGGGTGTTTGCAAAGGTTGATTGAAAACATGCTTTATTTTGTAGTTCCACTAGGTGACGCTAGTAGTGCAGAAACTGCATAAATGAGCCATCCGAATGAACAGAGTCATTAAAATGAACTACCCGGAGGAATTGATTCATTTAAGCCCATCGTCCGAATGAACCGAAAAAAATTCTGTTCATTTCTGCACGTTCTAGGTAAGCATGTAGGCCTATTTATTATTTCAAAATTAACTTTTGTGTATTGAGATAAATACTCCATAACTATTCCTACTGGCCATGAAACTGTATTGCAGCATTTTTTAAAGAGTGATTTATTTGGCTTTGTGTCGTCTTTCTTGCACATTTGTGACAACAACACTTGTCGTTCTGTTTGACTCACAAGACGTATAGAGCTGTGTTGTGACCAGTGATATTCTTTACTTTAGACATCCTACATAAATATCTGTTGGTATTTTTACTGTGATAAATGATATACTTGTACTGTGTATTTTTTTGATAGTTCCCAATATATTTATACTTACAAGTTACCATCCAAATACTTGCTTAGGTGTATTTACTCACTCATATTTGTTTATTTTTACTCATCACTGTCCACAAGATTATGGTTCAAACAGTTAGCTTTTTCTCTCCACAGTGTTACTCAGAAAGTAGCTTGTTACCGCAGCTATTATTTTGAAAAGCGAATAGAGTAGTTAGCAGCTAGCACCGCTACTTTTAGTTAGTTACTCTGCAACACTGCTGTCTACCTGTCTCTGTCCATCGGCCCGTGTCCATATGGCATGTAGTCTATTCCATGCTGAACATTAATGGCCTATGGTTTTCTATGGCCCTACATTGGCTGGGCTGTGCAAGCTCCTCATTAAATGATGTGAATGGCATATCTGTCAGGCCTCATGAGATTTTGGCTGGTGAGGGGAAAGATGTGCTGGCGTTGGCACCCTGTATGGGCTCACCAAGACACCCATTTTGAGGTGCAAAGAAATAAAAACAGTTTTCCGAGTGCCAGGTTGCCCTCTCAGAATGCTAGCACCTCTGCTAACGCTTGTCAGTCCTGTTTGGAGGTGTCAACAGCTGTGTACCAGTCTGTATGGCTCACCTTTACTTTTTCTCCTCCAGTGCCAGACCATGCTTAGCATGGCAGAGTGATTGGCAGACTGATATTTATGTGTGCTTTCAAACCCTTGACATCTAAACAACATGAATCTAATGGTGCAAAAGCAAAGTTATTTCCTAGGGAAATAGAGGAAGGGGGTTCTTCATTCCTCTGGTTTGGCAAGTGAACAGACCCATAAAATCAGATCGTTAATTAATTCCCGTGCCAAATTGAAGCCGTTTAAGAGATGTTGTGTCATTGTGGCTTTCCTGCTGTTTTTCATTACATATCCCTCTCAGCAATTAGTTATATGAACTGAACGTTGATGATTAGATGTGACTTTATTTTTGAAATGCATTTATGCACAGTCCTTGATAACCTCTGTCTGTCTGTTTTTCATCATTGTTCTGCATTACTGTGCTGCATCTCGCTAGTAGGAATGCGATGATGTGGGAGTCTGAACTGCATCATGACCTGAATGACTGATATTCTGTTTATTTCTCCATTTTAAAGGGATCGTTCACCGAAAAATATTAATTTTGTCATTTACTCACTGTCATATTGGTTCAAACCCATAATATTTTCTTGCTTCTGTGAATCAAAAAAGGTGAATATATATATATA
>NW_015542345.1:1855673-1859400 GCF_001515605.1 Sinocyclocheilus anshuiensis
CAAATATTTAAATGTTTTTTTTTTACACATACATTTTAATTGTTTGTTACATTTTTCATTTAATTCTAAATTAATTTAAAGTAATTTAAGACAAAAAAAAAGCATAATTTATGTACAATTAACTTTTTATGGTAACATGTTTTTGTGTTTTTTTTTATCTTGAAGTTGACAAAATCCATCACTTTTATTATATGCAATGGAATAGTGTTTTTTTTTCCTCCAAGTAATTTGGGTTTGGAATGATAAAAAGGTGAGTAAAGACTTTATCTTATTACACATTCTGAGATTCTTAATATACTTCATGAGCTGATTTAAGTTTTTTTCTCACTAAAACATATTTTACCTCATTGTATTCGGACTCTGATCTATTATATATCATGATTGTATTCATCTGTCCACTTCTAAATACGCAATTAGGACACCTTAATGCATTTCTTTTGTTGAAATTAATGAAATTTTAAAATTACACAAATCTCAAGCCATGAATTAGGCCTAGATCATAGAGTGTGTACAAGTGCAGAATAAACAAAAACAGTGTAACGATGAGTGTGTGTGGTAACCTTTTGAATGGTATTCAATGCAATATGAATACAAAATGTAGGGACTATTAAAAAAAAGAACATGGCATAACATTCTACATACTTTATACCGGAGGTTATGAATATATTTTTCAGTGTGCCCTGTAATTATTGAACAGTACGGAGCTGCATTTTTAAAAAGATTTTTGATTTAGCCTCCTGAATGTCTTACTAATTACTTTGCTGGATTTCATTCAAACGATACACTTTTGTAACTGCTCTCACAAAAATAAAAGCTAAGAGGTCACAGCCTGTCTCATTTACAGTCAGTGTGTATGTGAAGTTTGAGTTACAAACTAAAAACCTAACTGAAAATCACCATAAAAATAAAAGAATAAATGTTAATTTTTTCCCCTAGAAATTGATGCTAGCTGTACTTTTTTTCATATTAAAATATCTTTAAAAAATGTTCACTGTAAACATACTGTATGTCTCATCTTAGTTTTATATTAGTATGTGTATTTCACCATAAATTACAGTATAAAGTAAGTCATGCTTTTTACTTTTACTTTTTTACCTGATTAACAGGTGCAGTAATGAGTAATAATGCAAAATATGGCAAACAATGCAAAATAGCAGTTTAAATAAAGAGCAGAGACCTTAATTCCCATATGGAGCTTTGTGATTAGCAATAATTCTGTCTGTGGGGCGACATACAGTATCTCAGCAAAAGCCAGGATGCCACCTGCATTATTGTGTCTATTTATCAAAGGTTTGTGCATTTCCAGCTGTATATTAGGATACACTTTGGCTACGGTTGCAAGCACAGGTTTGCTTGATTCTAAACATTACTTCAAGAAGTCCTCCCCACACCACCTCTGTTTATTTTTTAGGTCGGCTGAGTCATTCTTATTTATGCACTGTAAAAAATTAATAAAAATAAGTTGCGGACTTACATTTTTTTTAAGTACAATCAACTTAGCTGTTTACGTCATTTCAACTTAAATTACATTAAACTGGCTTAAACAATGTGTTGAATCTTGTACAACTTATAAAATAAAGTTGAAAATTACCTCATTTTGATGAGTTAAAGTAATGTAAAAACACAAGTTGTCATAACTTATTGGTCATATCATTTCTACAGTGTATGTGCTTGACCTTTTAATGAAAACCTTATTCAATGTACCTATAAAACAGTATGATTTACATACTCAGTCTTTGTAGGATGTTTGGTATTCTTTAGCTTAATGTAAAATGGACCATTGGGATGAATTGAGGTATGAACGGGTGTCAAGTGCAGGATAATCTGACATGCCATATGTAATATACGTAACTATCTATAATTAATGTCCTTCTCCGCTAAGACTCCCTCTGGTTCAGTGGTTTAGTGCCACTGGCTAAAAGGTCAACCTCAGCAAATGAGTCTTGTCGTTCCACCAGACCACCTGCATGTTTCAAATAGGAACATTTCAAACCACAGGTATAGTGTCACTTTGAGTTATCACCAGTTGCACAGTAGCTCGGGGTCTTTGGCACAAAGCTCGGCGGTTGCAACTGAGCAGAGGAAGCTTGGAACGCTAAAGGAAGGATGTCAAAAAACTTCTTATGCGATAGCCAGAGAACGGATCTACATCTCGTCCCCCGTGTCCTTTCCTGTGAGTCCTGCTTGTATTTCCCATCTGCATTTGAATCATTACCTGCTCTTGACCTGGCGGATATAGACACCGAATGGGTTTCCGTGGTAATGGTTATGTGAATAATTAGTTTAATCACATAATTACGGGCTCATGGGGCTTTGTCAGCCCTTGGGGACTCGCATCAAGGATCCCACTCAAGTGCAGTGAGACACAGAAGCTTCAGCACTCGACAGAAGTCTGCAGAGCTGCTTTTACGTCAATCCATTCATCTTGCACAAAACAGAGGCTAACATTGGATTTTTTCGTACTCATTAGAGGTGCACTTACGAGCTAATGAGGGAAGAGGAGGGATGACAGTCTTTGCATGGAGATTCACAGCGGTCACCCCATTTAGACTTGAAGAAGAGTGTGTTTTGTGTGTTTGTGTTCGGCTGCACAGTGTAGATTGTCTTCCACGGGGCTGGTTAAAGCTGGTGTGTGAATGTGTGTGTGGTTTCTTTCTTTCTCCTGTCCCAGTTTATTATGCAGAGACGCAAGTTAGCTATCCGTAGGTTGCTTTCTGTGAAAAGTGTAAACACTGTGGCTCTGTGGTGCTGTCAACACATTGCTAGTTTGTTAGTGTGGCAACATGATGTTAGCAACATTAGTGCAACCAATAGTGTAAGTTTGGGGGCGGGATTTTCTCCATGAACAATGGTAGATGGGGGAAGAAAAATAATTTAGACATTCATTGAAGTGATATGCAATATGAGGAACCAGAATATAGGACTTTTTATACATATGTCAGTCAGCTAGCAACCGTAATTTAAACTGCATTGCAACATACTTCCATGGCATTCTAGAAAGCATCAAGATTACTCTCACTGCCAAAAAGCAGTGCACTAAAAATCATTGGGAATATTATATAGTAACACCCTAGCAACATATCCTACGTAAACACTCAGAACACTTTAGCAAACACATACTGTAGCAACGCCCTTGTAACCACCCATAAAACATTAACAACCATCCAGAATACTCTAGCAATGACATTGAAATGCAGTAAAAACACTCAGCACACTTTAGCAACCACAAAAAAATGTCCTAGCGACCTTTAAGAATACTTCAGCAGATGCTTAGAATGCACTAAAAACTCTAGGAACATTTTAGCAGTTGTATACAGTAGCAACACAACCACCCAAAATACCTTAAGAACTGCACTAAAAACACTCTGAACACTTTAGCAAATGCATACTAGTAGCAACGCCATAGCAACCACCCAGAACACACTAGCAATGGCATAGCAATGCAGTAAAAACAATAGCATCCACCTTACTGTGTCCCATTAACAATGCACTAAAAAAATACTTGGGGCCCTATCATACACACGGAGCAATGCGGCGGCAGGCGCGACGCAGGTGTTTTTTGCTAGTTTCAAGCCGACGCAGTTATCATTTTCACGTCCTGCACCACGTTATAGCAAATGCATTTGCGCCCATGGGCGTGCTGGCCTGAAAATGAGGTGTGTTCAGGCGCATTGTTGGCGCGTTGCTATTTTGAGGCAACTGAAATAGACTGCGCCATTGACCAACT
>NW_015542345.1:1859805-1889455 GCF_001515605.1 Sinocyclocheilus anshuiensis
TTGTTTCGTATGGACTACGTTGACAAGAGTGATGTAGTAATGTTCACTGTGAAGCTTACACTGCGATGTACCATCTGATTTTCACCAGTAAGAAAAAAGCATTTTCAAGCTTGTTGTTTTGCAGAACATCACAGTTATATATGACATGAGAATAAGGCCTAAAGTTAGGAAGAACATTTTAAGGAAAATATAATTATATTTTCATAATGATTTTTTTCTTCTCAAACCTTGTCTGTGGTGTAAAAACACCCCTGGCCAAATGCCCCCAGAGGACATCACTTCCCACTTTGATAATTACTGTAGTTACCATGTTCTGAACATCACATCACCACTGCTAATATGCGCCTATTGGTAGGTCCACAACGTGCATACACTCTGCTTATTACATACACACAGGGACGCGCAGCAGCACACAAACATGCCAAATATTAAAAATGAAAGGATTACAATGTAAAAGATTATCATTGTGTAGACTACATAAATATAAAAATGCCTACATGTCATAATGGATAGTCATTGCATGAATCAGAATTAGGCTACCTATTTGCTCATGCAAAAGCAGCTCTGTTTCCTCTCTGGAGACGCGTTCAGTCTTCAAAAAAAAGCGCTTTCAAATTCCGCTGTTTAAATAGCGAATACGCCATGGCGCGAGCGCAACTGGCTCTTAAAGGGAATGGGAGATGAGACTCTGATTGGTTTATAGCATGTTATGCCCAAAACACACCCATTACTCATGAAGAGAATAAGGACAACCCTTTTAGACCATGCGCTAGGCGCGCCAACCGTTTTTCCTGTTGTAAAACTAGTAAAAGTGGATTCGGACACGCCCTAAGTGCACCTGGCCCGTGCGCTTTAGACCATGCGCTTAGACCGTTAAAATAGGGCCCTTAAGGTGCGTCCCAAATCGTGTACTTATGCACTATTCTATGACGTTTTGTAGTATAAATTAGGGCTGGGTTTTGACACAAATTTCACGATTTGATTAGATTCTGACTCACAAGCTTTCGATTCGATTTCCAATTCGATTCAATTCAATATCGATTATATATATATATATATATATATATATATATATCAGGTACATGTCAACAGTACATGCCAAATTTTCTCATGGAAAAAAAAAATCAACTAATGCTGTGAAATATACAAGAGAGTCAGTTGTTACTACATTACTATAATATTGAAGGTTATAATTATATGTATGGTGGCTGTCATAAAAACTTGACGTATTTATTCAAACATACATTAAACATTGAAGAACAGCAAAAAATATAATGAATGTTATATGGTGCATACATTTAGCAAAATGCTCCTCGATAGAGTTAATTTTTCTAGTTGACTAACGAGTTTATGATCACCAAATATGTTTTTTTCTGATGTAAATGTGACATTAAGTGACATATTGTTTGCAAGCTGTTATATTGACATCTTTGTGTGGTTGAAACACTAATAGAGAGATTACATGAGACAGGATATGGATTTTGATAAGTTGTATTCTTTATTTTAACATACCTTTGGATGTTTATTCATGTTTATTTTGTGCTGGTATTAATTCATAAGCGATGATCAATTCATGCACACTTTCCGCTGCTCTTGAACTGAGATGCTACAGCGATCAGTCACTCCACTTTAAACAACACCAAAACAAGATTTATTGTTTGAATACTGTAATACAATGGACAGAATTTGAAATCTGAGACTTTATTTCATATCAAAAGTAAAAAAGCACAAAGCTTATTGTGATTTATTGGATGGGAGACACGCTACAATGTTCCATTCATTAACTGAAAAAAAGGCTAGACTAATCGGTTTTTGGGATTTAAAAATCTACATTGTTTCAGAAAAATAAGAATCAATTATGACTAGTTGACTAGTCTAAAAGTAAGAAACACTCAGAAAACTGTCAAAAACATTGTGTGTGTATATGCGAGCCATTTAAAATACACTATAAAGTCTATGAATCAAACAGTCAAATAATTCTAAATACCTTATTATCCGAATTGTTCTTATTTTCCATCAAACGGTTCAAATTTGCAACACTGACAACAACAAAAGCAGCAGATGGGATGAATAAAAATGCAAGTTCACTCTCTGACAGTAGGTGGCACTTTTGAACAAGCAGAAATACAGCACTTACCATGGTTACCCCTGCTTATTAATACCATTTATACAGCGATAACATGAAAAATGTTGATAAAACCTTTCTGAAGAATGTTTAAATTTTGACTTGTTAACTAGTATTTCCAACTATCTCACACATCCCTAACTAAAACCAGTTCGAACTGCATAGCATTGAACTGGAAACCACCCAGAATACCTAGCATAGTTCTTCAGAAAATCTGAGTTATTTTTGCAGTTGCGCTTGGTGCCGCACTACTGACATAGAAATCATATCAGCTTAGAGTCATTAAGCTCTCGGTGTGAGTTTTCTTGTTGTTGTCATGGTTAATTTCTGTTGTGTAGTGTTAGGATGCACACTCTCTAGTGTATAAGGGGTGTCAGCAGTAAAGGTCGAATGAAATGGACTCAAGTGACAGCGCTTGGGTACAAACAGATTTCTCAGTCACCTTGCTTGTCAAAAAAGTGACGGCTTTAAAACCTCGCTGCGTCCTATAACCGTGAATGAAAGTTGAGAAACGCAATGTCAAAACCATCTCTTCGCCTTTCACTCTAACCATGCGTCCACCAACCAACAATCCCGGTGTCATTTTCCCTTTCAGCCAGGCAGAAAGCAACCGCGGTTCACCTGTAGGTCATACATCTATATACAGCGCTTACCTTTTGGAAACGCAATGAATGACAGCTAAATCTGGCCTTAAAGTGTCATCATTCAGGGATGCATATCGCTTCAATGGTAATGTTTATTGCATCTGTCTCTATGACATTGACTGACATTGATTTCTTCCCCCCTGTGTTTCTGATGTATGTAAAACCTTTTAGTTTGTTTAACTCAATATCAAACAGCTACAACCGATTATTCAGACCACCAGTTGATCTGTCCGGCTTTGTTTTGTCTTTTCTGAAGGTTTTATCTTGCTGTGCACACTATGCTATATTCTCAGATGCATCAGCAGTCGGGACGAACCATTGCCCATTCAGTGTTTAATAGCATCACACTCTCGACACGGAGTTAAAGCTAAAATTGAACCCTATTAAAAGTCAGTGAGGCATTGCTCAGATATTTCAGGCCGCTGTTTGGCAGCTCAGAGAATAATCTAACATGCATCAAGGGTCACAATCTAATGTTTGAGGAACAAAATTAAAGGAAACCTTAAAATGCTGAATGTTTTTAAGTGAGATCAGGAAACATTTATATACTGCATGTTTTCTCCAAACACATGCTACATCAATATTGAGGAGTTAAGTCTTAAAGGGATAGTTCACCCAAAAATGAAAATTCTGTCATTAATTACTCACCCTCATGTTGTGCCAAGCCCGTAAGACCTTCGTTCATCTTTGGAACACAAATTAGGATATTTTTGATGAACTATGAGAGCTTTCTTACCCTGCATAGACACATGGAGTATTTTAATGATGTCCTTACTACCTTTCTGAGCCTTGAATGTGTCATTGACATTGACGTGTCATTGTCACTGATGATCATTTGTGTGAGGGAGATTAAAAGATGTAGTTAAACTGAGAACAAAAACATTTTTTTATCCGTCATCTGTCAACTTCTGGAGAGAAATATCACAGAAACTGGATAAAGATTAAACTGTGTATGGACTACCTGTGTTCAAATATGCTATGCTATGCTATGAAATGGAGTATACTTTGAAAGTCTATGTGTTCAACTGTACACATGCTACGCATTCACATCAAAACTAAAGTATACTTTTGGCTTTACTAACTAACAGTACTGCTAATACTAACTTAAGTACATTTTTAGTAGCACAACAGTACTAGCGTTAACAGTAGAGCATTAAAAAAAAAAACACCATTTTGAAGTGCATTCCACTTCGTCAAGTGGCAAGAAAAATTTAAATGAACAGACTCTAAACCCCTCGACTGCAATCGAGGGAGTGAGTCTACTCAAATGTACACTTCTGGGGAAGGGGAAAATGCCATTAATAGTATTTATTGTATTGTGCACAGTACATTTGTGCATCTGGTAGATGCTTTTATCCAAAGTGGGAATTGAACCTATGACCTTGGCATTGATAGCACTATGCTTTTCTGTCTGAGCTACATGTATGCTACAGGAACAGAATTAGAATTAAAATTAGCATGACCGTAGCTGATCTAATCTCACTTAAAAACATAAAAACAACTGTCCCCCTCCACCACCTCCCACCACTTCTGTAACAGCTTATGATTTCGCCACATTCTTCACAGACAAAACCAGAACAATCAGTAACTCGTATGACTGAGGCGTAGTGAGCGACGCCTCGTGGTACCATCACAGAGAGGCTCAAAATCACTTTCCAGAACATTCTCGTTCACCATTCCTGGCTGGTGGAACGATCTTCCCACCCCTATCCGGAATGCTGATTCTCTGACAATTTTCAAGCGACAGCTGAAAACTCATCTCTTTCGAAGCTACTTGACTTCATCACAAAAAAAAATAAATTAAAATAATTCTATCTCTTTACTTATTCCTTCTCTTTCTAGCTTGTACTTATTTGAACAATGTCTAGAAACTTGGTATTACAAGCACTTCCTGTATCTGTTTGCCTCTTTAAGAAGAATCGCTTTATGTATCCCCCAATTGTAAGTCGCTTTGGATAAAAGCGTTTGCAAAATGACTAAATGTAAATGTAAAGGTGTAAATGATCTATTCTACATACGGATTAGCTTATAGTTTGGAAAGCTAGCTGTGGTTGTATCATTCCCAGTTTTGTTTGGTGAGTGAATGGGAGGCCAAAATAAAATCGAAAAGAACTGGAGATGGAGAGCTGTGTGAAATGCCTGAGGGTGGGTTTGATGCAGTCCCAGTGTATTTCTCCTCAAGAACTTGACTAACTGTGGTTTGCCAAATGACAACTGAGAATGACAATCAACTGGTGTGCCAAATAATGGTCTTTCCACACTACCATTCAGAAATGTGTCTCCATTGGCTCAAGCCGCTCGTGAACTTGAAATGAAGAGACAAAATGATGTATTGATTTATCCATTCTCTTTAGAAGCGTTGTGCGTGTGCGTACGAGAGAGTCTGGGTCTGTGTTTGATTGTGAGCGTGAGACAGAGAAAGAGGGTGAAATTGCTTATTGAATGATGGAGATAATCTCCCATTGTAGTGTCGAGATTGTCTGTAACGCAGATTTAGGATATGTAGAATATCCAGCGTTTCCTTGCTGCTGTTCTTAGCAATTCCAAGTGGGCATTTTTCACTTTACCGTCGCCGTTAGTTAGACAAGTAGGAGTCCATCAACCCTGCAGCCGTTCCCCATGATTAGATAACTGCTGCTTCACTGCGATTCCTCAACTAGTCATGTGAACCTGAGAGCCCCCTCCAATATATTCCCCAGGGCAGCGATGCTTGGGTGTATGTACGTGTTGAATGGCGAGGGAATCTGCTCTCCCTGAACAGATGTACACACCTGATTGCTTCAGACTACCCTGACAGTAGCCCAGAGCCCCGGTGAGATGGGTGACCTTGTAAAGAGACGCAGGCAAACCACGGCTGCCTCCTGTGTTACCTTATTTAGGAAGCTTTTGACACAGCTTGCCAGAGACAAACGAGCATCCTCTGTGTCTCTGTGGCTGGGTCATATTGTGACCTACAGAGCGTTCCATGTATTCCCTATTGCAATACCTCATTGATCTGGTGGTCTTTTGGGAGGGGGTTGGGGGATCCACTCACTTCAAAAAGCCAAATGTCTTGTTATTCAGAATTTATTTCTCTTGATTTTATTTTATTTTATTTATTATTTAATTTAATTTAATTTTAGTCTTTCACTTCTATTTAATTCATTTAATTTTACTATTTAATATTTTTATTTTTATTTATATGTTATTTTAGTCTTAAATTAATTAAATTATTTATATTTTAGCCTTTTATTTATATTGATATAATTGTATTAACGCAGGCAAACCACGGCTGCCTCCTGTGTTACCTTATTTAGGAAGCTTTTGACACAGCTCGCCAGAGACAAACGAGCATCCTCTGCGTCTCTGTGGCTGGGTCACATTGTGACCTACAGAGCGTTCCACGTATTCCCCGCTGCAATACCTCATTGATCTGGTGGTCTTTTGGGAGGGGGCTTTGAGGGATCCAATCATTTAAACAAACCAAACATCTTGTTATTCAGACGTTCTTGGTAAGGCACACACAATTTTATTTTGTTTTATTTAATATTTAATTACATTTTTTTCACTTCCATTTCATATAATCTTAATTTTTATATATATATTTTTAATATTGCTACATATTTTATTATATATGTTAAATATTTATATTTAATTGCATTTATATTATTTTATTTATATGTACTTATATTATTACATTAAACTTTACTAATTAGATTTTTAATAAATTTTAGTTTTTGTTATTTTTATATTTTAGTCATATATCTTATTACATTTAATTTTACTATTTACAATTTTAATGTTTTGCTTATTTTAACTTTTTAATATTTTAGCCTATTTCATTATTATTTTTATTTGTAGTCTTTTTAAGATTTTATTCAATTTTAAATTTTATTAAATTTATTTATTTAAATTAGATTTTATTTTTAATAGTTTGTATATTTTAATTTATTTAATTATATTTTTTGTCTTATTTATATTTATTTTAATATATATTTTTCTATTTTAATAGTTTAATTTAATTTAATTTAATTTATTGTAATATTTTATTGTCATTACCTTTTTCCTCTGTTGCCCTGAAATTTTGTATTTTGTATTTTGTTTTTTTTGTTTTTTTGGCACCATTACGAAATGTTCTCTTCAAATGTAACACTGAATGACTGAAATGATCAGGTGATCAGGGACATTGTAAAAAAATTAAAAATAAATACATCTTCATTGATAGAAAATAAGCTTGTTTCTAAATCCTTATTCAAAGCAGCAGGTGTAAACAAGTTCTTATCAGGTTCTTATATCACCATAACTAGTGGCCCAATGACTTGTAAAACTGAATGATCATATGTTGTTGATGCATCAGTTCTTCATCTGTCTGATGTCAAAAAATTGTGGAATGACTCACTTTTGCTGGTTCTTTTCCATAAATGCTCGTTTTGGACTGGAAAGGAAGGTTTGGGTTCTGAAAGTAACAGAGTGTTTCAAAGAGAAATGTTTCATCTGTTTTTTTATCTCTTGAGATCAAGAAAAATGTGATTCCTCATGTTATGACTCCTTTAAAGCATCTCTCACAACTAAAATAAGGGACCTTTTCTGATTACATCACAGGACAGGACACCTCTATGGGGGCATTTAGGACGTTTTTGGTGGGGATAAGGGCTATTTATTATTTGGGCTTTCTGGGTTGTTGTTTATTTATTTATTTGGATCTGTAACATCCCCTTCTGTGCTTGCTTAGAGTTAAAAACTTGTTTAATGAGAGCGTGTTTTGTTACATATGCAAATTCAATTAGTTCTAGACACAGATGAATACAGGCAGACACACACATTCTCACAGAGGCTTTGTTATGCAGCATATCAACAAAACAAACCAGAAAACCATGCCACAGCACAGTGGCCACAATACCTAGTCAAGCGTTGAGCTGCTTGTATCTCTTTGAAACATGTACTGTAGCTGTCCTCGGCTGAAATCCATTCTCTATACTCGCCACCCACAATTATTGCCTTCTCTAAGGCGTGAAACGAGCTGTCAAAACGTCATATTGTTTTCCCTGTCGCTGTAAAGAAAACTTTTAAGCTGTTTTTATTGATCAGCTCAGACGTGTTATTTGTTTATAACGTTATGATGTCGATGGCACAAAGTCAAATCATGTTGACAATCATGCTTTGCCATCTGGTTATAATTTAGCTTTTTTTTTTTTTTTAAAGAGATCCTTTCTGTTTGCATTTTGCTTCCCATGTTGTTAAAAGTTTGTTGCCAACTCTCTATTTTGATTTACAGTGTTGTCTAGAGTGCATTGTAAATGCATACATGTTGAATATTAATGAATAATTAAGCAAATAACAGAACATTTTAAGAAGCCTAACCAAGCTTTTGTCCACCATACGGCACTAGTGAGCATTTAATCCAGTGCAATGCGCTTTAGTTCTTCCGTTAAGTGCCTCTTAAGTGAGAAAATGGTGATTGGATAAAGTTTGCTGTGTCCTGGCAGAGATATTGATCACACTTTGATCCCAGGCTGGAAGTGAAACTCGAGATATGCTTAAAAGCAAGAATTAATTAAATTTCAAATATGCACTCTCTCTTCGCTTCCTAGACTTTCTCCAAGTGCAAAAAAAAAAAAAAAAATGTGCTGAGCATCTATAAGTGACATATTAATATCTCAGTAACAACCAAGATTTGTATTCTTCCACTAATCATTCATTTCAGGTCTTTTTGGTCCTTTTTTTGGTATCTACATTGAGATATTCAGGCCATTTCCTTTTTAGTTCTATGGTGGTGCCATTGAACAAAAATGGTATCATATGGTAATAATATGGTATACAATATGGATACTTTTTGGAATACATTCTGAATCATTATAATGGTGTTTACTGTACATCATCATGGTATTTTATGCCAAAACCATGGTTCTTTTTGTTTGATTGGAGTGCATAAATTTGATTAGGGTACCAGCAAAAAAATATATATAAGAAAATTTACCTGAAAATGAAACTTTGCAGAAAATGTATTCACCCTCGGGCCATCCAAGATGTAGATGAGGTTGATCTTTTGGTTGAACTATTCCTTTCATTGTGTTGCATTTCCTATATTTGTTTATTAGACCTGCAGCCTTTTTGGCTTGTCTTGTTTGATTCAGTACACACTCATCTTGAAGTGTCAGCTTCAGAGTTACTGTACCTCCTGCCCAAGACTTCAACATTAATTTAACATGTTAATCTATTTAAATCCACTATATCTGGAGTAATTAATTCTATTAACACAACCTGTACTCATGCAGATAATTTCTCCCCAGGTGTCCATGGGTTACTTTAATTATAATCATAATTGCACTGATAATTATACTGATTGGCTTTGTGAAACTATCAGTGAACGTCGTGAAGCGAAAAGCGATATGATTAACTTACAGTCAGAGATGGGTCGCGCTATTTAAAGGCAGTCGCGCATGGGTGAATTCAGGGCCTGTCAGAACGCTGATGATTCTGGCCTAGCTCAAGTCCACTTGAGTCATTTATTTGCTGTGAGAGTGATCTATGCGTTTGCGCTGAATTACCACCTGGTGAATTACATCCAGAGATGTACGCCGTGCTCCAGGGAGATCGTAATCATTTGTGCAATGCTGCCGCTATATCATCAAAACATAATATGTAAACAGAACTAGCACATGCATTCTTCAAGTCAATATATTGTTATGATTTTACCATCTGCCAGACGTGACAGATTTAGATTAGAGATAAGGTAACCGCCATACTTTAGTTGATATGCGGACATAGACCGCAATAAATATTTCACCTGCATTTTGTGCATAAAATCCGAAACCTCAAGGCTGAATTCTGACTGAAGTACTTTTCATTTCTTGGCAAAACTATCGAGTAGAGCCGGGATAAGTAGAGCACAGATAATTGCATCATTCAGTAAAGGTAATAAATGTATCACTAATAACTTAATGGACAGTGCAATCACTATGGCTATATCCGGTATGTGCATGCACAGTTCAATCTTCTACCCTTTTTTTTTTTTGGAAATAATGGACAGTATTAGTAATGATCACATGAAAACAGTTTTAAGTGAGTAAAAATGTATTTTACAATGTTTGATTTTGCGGTTTGCACTAAATCAAATCACAAATGTTCAAGTCATCTCTCATTAGTAGTATTTGTATAAATAAATCAGCCAAAAATGTGAATTCAGTGTATGTTCTTCTGATATTGGCATATTCAGAATGCACTGAGACCAACTCAATGTCCATTTGCTATCAATGTTGATATTGAAGTGTGGATAAGAGGTAGATTTGAATACTGTTTACTTTCTACTTTATTTGAAAGTAGTTCTTTATTTTAGAAGTCTCTTTTTGGTTTCAAATTAATTATGGTAAAAGATGTATAGTCCATCATTTCTGTTCTATTAGGGATGCACAGTATATTGCTATATATTAATAATAATACAGTACTAATATAATATTATTTATTTATTTATTTACTTGTAGCATTTTTTTTTTTTTTGAGTGAGCAAAAACCTAAATTATATCCTCTATAATGTATGTCGCATTTTAGAGCCTTTTGGCTTTTTTTGATGAAAACCACGAAGCACTGGCAGCTTTGCTTGCCAGTTCAAATAGTTTCCTCAAGATGTACGCAGGAGAATAAAATAACGAAGACACACTGCCCTGTGTGTCGTCTTTGATCTCATAACCCTGACAGATGCAATTCATCTACCACTTACAGCCATGCAGTAATTCTACCTCCATCCGACTAATACACTTTAGTCCAATTAACACTCCTTCCTTTGCCTCCCCGCCGTCAAACAGGAACCTGTAGTTGTCCGAAGTATCCGAAAGCTGAAGGGTCTAAATGAATGCCAATACTGCCTCACCTTCCAAGGCTGCAAAACCGATGGACCTAAAAAGGTGGCTGGGAACAGAGAGGTGTGTGAAGCAGGAAGATGGCATAATGGAGGTCACCAACAACGGACTGCAGAAATAGAAGCAACAAAGCTTTTCTGCAATAGAGAGCGAGAGAAAACCAGAATACAAAGAGCAAAGGTTGAGAAAGAGAGAGAGTTTGCAGAGGGAAAAACGCTTACCATTTCACTTGTGCTATCAGAGGGAACAACAAATAAAACTGTCAGCCTCTAAGATTTCCCTCTCTATCTTAATGAAATACACTGAGGGTAATATGATGGTGGCGATAGAGATCTCCCAAGACTCAGCTGAGAACGGTGCACTTTGATCCCCACCGTTCCTTCCACCCTTCGTCCTGTTCCTGCAGATGCGGACTGACGCATGTTCTCCGTCCTGTGAAAGGCCTAACAGCAGCGAGGAAATGACACTGAGTTTAGCTGTTCTCACACCTGCTCCATGACAGGCCGGAACGCGAGGATGAATAGGGCGCGTGACAGCGTATCCACAGCTGAGAAGGCGAGGATAATAAAGGCTGATTAATACGGGGCCGTCATCGCGGCGATACGGCGAAATTTGCAGGGAGTTGATTGCACCAGCATCGCGGCTAATCGCATCGGACGCCCTTGACTCATCACAAGCAAATGTGTTTGCACGGTGACAGCTGTAAAGGAGAAGAGGAGGTGGCTTCGTTGAAAGGGGAAAGTCAAAGTCAAAGGAGTGGGGTAATCACCTCACAACTCCAGTAACCAAGCTCGAGTTAATGGTGAGATTTACACCGATGTTTACCCTTTCTGAGTGTGTGCGTCTCCGTCTACGCTGGGCTCCGCTGGTAATGACTTTTGATGGAGCGAGCGGAGTCAAATTTGTGTTCTGAACCGACGTCACACATGGAGTTGGAGGTCGGAGGAATTGTCATTCCGCTCTTGATGCAGCCCATCTCTACAAGACATGCTGTAATTAATTGCCGGAAAAATGTTGTCCCTAAAATTGTCTCCTTGAAAGAGGCAGTTGCGTCATCGTGGCTCCGGCAGTCGTGAACAAATGGCAGAGTGCTTACCTCTCACCAAAAGAATATACAATCAAAATGGCAATGAATGCATTGTGTGGAAAAACTGCTTGTGAAAAGTATTGTTAGGCTTGCTCACTTTGTCACGGCACGGCTAAGACAAATGTGCAACACTGATGGTAATAGAATTTTCCTCTGCTGGAGACATGCGTTTGTTTATTCTCAGCATAACTGCCAAGTTATTTTAGTCAAACAGAAATGCACTAACTAGATTGATGTGATGGAAACATTTTTGATGTAAGCATATAAAAAACACCTCATGCTTTAAAAAAAAAATTTTTCCACATTCTTTAAAAATGTGAGGTGCAAACTCATACATCAAATTATAAGACGAGAAATGAGATGACAGATAACTTTGCAACACGGCATCCAGGTGTTTAGGTTAGTGAAATGTAGAAAGGTGTAGACAACAAAATGTTATTAATAGGAATATCCTATGAATTTGACCACAAAACCAGTCATAAGTAGCACGGGTATAATTTGGTAGCAATAGCCAACAATACATTGTATGGGTCAAAATTATCGATTTTTCTTTTATGCCAAACATCATTAGGATAGTAAGTAAAGATTATGTTCCATGAAGATATTTTGTAAATTTTCTACCGTAAATATATCAAAACTTAATTTGTGATTAGCAACATGCATTGCTAAGGACTTAATTTGGACAACTTTATTAAAGGCGATTTTCTCAATATTTCGATTTTTTTGCACCCTCAGATTCCAGATGTTCAAATAGATATATCTCAGCCAAATATTTTCCTAACAAACCATACATAAATGGAAAGCTTATTTATTCAGCTTTCAGATGATGTATACATCTCAATTTCAAACAATTGACCCTTATGACTGGTTTTGTGGTCCTGGGTCACATATACGGACAAGGTATCTTCGATAATGTATTCTGTTACTTAAGTTTCCTATATCAAATAATGACAATTATGATAAAATTGCATGACAGCTAATTTTACAACAGAGCATCCATGAAATTACACTACACTTTTTTGCAATTTTACAACCCTGTCTCTTGTTTTGGATATCAAAATAAACATGCAAAAGGTCAGTATGGCGGACACCAGACGGGGCTGTGCCATTCCTAGACCAGAATAAAGCACTAGCTTCAGTGCCAAGCTGTAATCCTCTTTAATTTGTTTTCAGATCAGGCTTTGGAAACAGCAGCGGTAGCAATAGCCAACAATACATTGTATGGGTCAAAATTATCGATTTTTCTTTTATGCCAAACATCATTAGGATAGTAAGTAAAGATTATGTTCCATGAAGATATTTTGTAAATTTTCTACCGTAAATATATCAAAACTTAATTTGTGATTAGCAACATGCATTGCTAAGGACTTAATTTGGACAACTTTATTAAAGGCGATTTTCTCAATATTTCGATTTTTTTGCACCCTCAGATTCCAGATGTTCAAATAGATATATCTCAGCCAAATATTTTCCTAACAAACCATACATAAATGGAAAGCTTATTTATTCAGCTTTCAGATGATGTATACATCTCAATTTCAAACAATTGACCCTTATGACTGGTTTTGTGGTCCTGGGTCACATATACGGACAAGGTATCTTCGATAATGTATTCTGTTACTTAAGTTTCCTATATCAAATAATGACAATTATGATAAAATTGCATGACAGCTAATTTTACAACAGAGCATCCATGAAATTACACTACACTTTTTTGCAATTTTACAACCCTGTCTCTTGTTTTGGATATCAAAATAAACATGCAAAAGGTCAGTATGGCGGACACCAGACGGGGCTGTGCCATTCCTAGACCAGAATAAAGCACTAGCTTCAGTGCCAAGCTGTAATCCTCTTTAATTTGTTTTCAGATCAGGCTTTGGAAACAGCAGCCCGCGCTCAGTACTGCGCACTCAGAATAATGTGGGCAGGGACAGCTGTCTTCTCTTCCGGCGGTGTTTAATACAGGTTTTCTCCATGCTTTGCCACCTCAGACCTCCGCTCTGATGAATAATTCTTGCTGGGGTGGAAACGGTATTCTTTACCAGTCATTTTGAGAGGGCTACTGTGCAATCACATGTTGTTCAGTGGTCCGCTCGGGCTTGTTATTTGCAATCTGAAAAGAGGGGGCTGCAGCCACCCGGATTAGTATGCATGTGAGCTGCATTTCACATAAAAAAAATACAAATAAATAAATAAAATAACATAAAAAAGGCAGCAGTTGAGTTTGAGGCTCGCTTGTCTGTCCTTCATTTGATAGTTAAGGTTGAGCTATAAAAAGACAGAAAGATTAAAAAAGCCCCTTTCCGTTTTGCTTCTGACACTGTTGTGCTAGATGCAGGTGATTTGTATCCATGAGCGCTGGCTCTCCATACAACGTTATTTTAATATTGCTTTTGTTCCCCGAATGTTCGAGCAAAGGCATAATTCTATTGAAATGATGAAGCACATCTTGAGAGACAGAGGGGGTTTAAAATGCACTGAAACAAAGCATGCAGGCAGAAGGTTGGCAACGCAGGCAGGGTGGCTGGCAGTCTTTTAATCCATGGCGCTGCACTGATAAATCGCCACGCGCTTTTCATTTTTATCCTTCTCACCAGTTGTCTGGCCCCTGAGTAATGAGCAGCCCTGGGTCTTCTCTCAGACCCTTAGATATAATGTCCAAACGGGGGATTAGTGAGTCGCCTGGGCTGCGAATTGAGTGGGAAAGTGCTGCTCGAGGTGCCAGGTGAATGTTTAGAGGCCGCTCTCCCGCAGATCCCAGGCACAGCTACCCAGCGTTGGGGAAAAGTGGTATATGGCGAGCAGGGGCAAGGGCGTGGAGGTTTCTGCACACAAGGACGCTGTGTCCTCTGCTAAGTAGGGAGTGACACTGAGCCCTGAATTCCTGTGCATTTTATATGGACTTCCAACCTCTCAAACAATGGGAAACAGATTAGATGTTGTTAGGCAGCTGAACTTAGCCTGACCCAGGTCGGTTGCTGGTGTACGCGCACATCTTTTCAACGCTGATGAAAAGTGTTAAAAAGTTAAAACGGATCAATGATGCAGCTCATTTAATTCTGATGTTGTTTATGCTGTTGTTTCCCTGAGAAAAGTTTATCTGAAGAGATGGAGAAAATGTGTCATGCATAACAAATGTACTTACTGTCTTTACAATTTAGCTACTATTTGTCTGATTTAACTGAAAAACACTGAGATGCTAAAAGTGCTGTAGACTGGAATCCAAAAGTTTGGGTTTGTTGTTTATGAATTTAGTCTCTTATCTCACCAAGGCTGCATTAATTTAATAAAAAAATACTGTAAAAACATTAACATTGTGAAATATTACTACAGTTTATTACAATATTGCCGTTTTCTATTTTAATATATATTTTAAATGTAATTTATTCCAGTGATTTTTTTCAGCAGCCATTATTCCTGTGTCACATGATCCTTCAGAAATCATTTTACAGTTTTTTTTTTTTCAATTGCTAACATCCTTTTGTCCAATCTCTAGTCACATTTTCAAAACTCTAAACACAATTAGCACAACATGTGTCGATTTTGAATCGGGTTTGCTGTGTTTTGATAGAGTTAGTATATGTAGAAAAATTTATTCAGCATTTTGAAATGTAGAGTTTGTATTTATTTAACAAAATGTGGTTTTGGCCAGAAAATTAACTATTTGGCTAAATGTGTGATGTAGGTGTGTTGCTGTGTTAAGAGTTTAGAAAAAGTACTTTAACTATTGGTAGGCGCTTGCTAGCAATTGAAAACAAACTGTAATATGCTGCTTTGAGAAACATTCAAGAAACATTTCTTATTATTATCAATGTTAAAAACTTTCTGCTTAATAGTTTTGTGGAATCTGTGATTCCTTGTGATTCCTAATGATATTATTTTAATTTCAGTTTTGTATTAATTTACGTTTTAAATATTTTAAAATAATTTAATACAGTTTGAAAAAAAAATCAACAATACACGTGTGCAACATATCTTTAGTTGCTGGTAAATCACCATATTCCATGTGTTTTATCTTTGGACGTTGTTGGCATTTGCCATCCCCCCACCCCACCCCCCAGATCACAAATGTTTCTGTTCCAATATATATGACAAATGTAGCTTTTTATTAAATGTCAAAATTTCTTATAGAGATAAGCCTTTAAATGCAGCCATGGTTAAAACTAGAGCACAGAAGGACTTATCCTTCAGCCTGTCCATATTGCCTGTCATTTAACAGATCGATGGAAGCAGCGCTGTCAGTAATCTTTTCCTATGTGTGTGGGTGTAGACAGCAGATTATATGCTCTAGTGTTTGGCTACGTCAGTGTCCTGCCTTCCCCGTAAGAAGTCACTGAACAAGCCAGCCACAGCAGTGGAAGAGTACTTTTCTGTTTTTCAGATGTATTGTGCTGTTCTGATTTAAACATAATGAGTGTACTGACAGTGCCTTAACAGACTGTTTCCTGTTAGGAAGAAGCTTTTTATTGTATTTTTGAGCTTTGCCATTTGGCAGAGACAAAGCGAAGACAGAACATTATGATGATTGAGGTGGGGAATTGAATCAAGACAGCACAAGATGGATTTGAACCTATTTTTTTCCTGTATGAGCACCAAAACTCAACATGTCTGTTACATGTGCAGTAATAGTAGTTGGTCACAGCTTTTATACTAAGAAACATGTTAGCTACTGTACTGATAGACTGCTGAATAGGATTGAGACACCACATTACTTTGAACATTTATTTGAACAGTACAGATCTCTAGTTTCATTCAAACCTGCATATCCCACATGAGCTCATTGGCTCACAATATCTGTAGCATTTGTACTAACCACTAAACCTACTGTACACACTGACTTTTTGAAACACTTCCCTGCTAAATGGGATTAGGGCATGACACCGGTTTGATTCTACATGTTGCATTTATGCTTACTGTTAAGCCACAGTTCCAATACTGTATGAAAAAAGCTTGTTTAGACTATACCAAATGAGTTTGAGTCTTCCCTCATTGGCAAATATTACACACACAGAATTGTTACTGAGCTCTGTCAATCAATCATAATAATTTGATTTCTTTTTAGCATTAACTAACACAAATACAGATAGTATGAGGGGGTTTACATGCCTGAAGTGCCACTTCACAAATCTGTCTATCTGTCTTTGTACTGTGATGAGGGAGACATTTCATTTTGAGGGTCGCTTGACAGAGAAAAGAGTTTGTGGATAGAGAGACAACAATGCAAAGGACCACTCAATGGAGAGGCTCACTCCATAAGGCCAAGAACAGAGAAGCACATGTTTGACTTTGATAGATGGACTCTACTATTTATGCTCTTGCATTGTCTGGAAACTCTCTCCAGATTGACAATGCAGCGGCCACTTCTCCATTCCATCCTTGTCTCCTTCATATCGGCCGCTGTTGCTCATGTGACCTGCAGCGTTGCTGGGGTCTCCTGATTGAACATACAAACTATGATTGATCTTAGAGGTTAGCCAAACAACTGCCTCGCTCTGCTACAAGGACCTTCCACCCTGGCCGGTAGTCGGGATTTAGCTGGCAGCAAAGGTTGTGTTTACCTTATTAAAACAGATTGAAATATCTATTTGCTAGCCAGTGCTATTCAGTCTTTATCAGGGTTTCTTTTGAGAGCTGTTGGATGTCCTTCTTGGTTTGACTGAATTGAATAAGGAAAAATTGTGTAACATAATTTTTAGTAATTATTCCAGTACAATTGACAGTAGTTCCCCAGTGATTTCCCAGTAACAAGCTACCTTTTCAAAATAGCAATTTAGCATTAATAAACTCTACATTGTTTTTTTTTTAATTCTTTTTTTTTGTGTGTGCATTACAACTGAGCAAGCCAATAATGAGACATTTTCTCCTGAACTTGGACTATTAGATTTATGCTAGTGAATTAGTTTGTTCGAATTATTTGTTTAAATGAATCAAAATGAAACGATTCAGTGATTTATTTATTTTTTTTTATTTTTATTATCTTTTTTTTTTTTGCTACTTTAGGACTAGTGTATATTTTAATCTGTTGAATTTTATTGTTACACTAATTGAGACCCTTTTGTTTCTGTTCTAGAATTTTTTGTACTGATTTTTAATATTACTTATAATACATATTTTAATTAATATTTAATTTATAATTCTCTTTAATGTATGCACTTAATTGATGTGCCTAATTATCAATTGTAGGATTATTTATTAATGTTTATTAAAAAATGTTGTATAGTCATGCTGCCCTGCAAAACATTTTTTTTCCATTTAGAAATTCCAGAATGTGCTTATACAGTGGTAATATTTACTGAATCCAGCATTGACTGAAATATATATTATATTCTTTGTATACATGAGCAATATTTATTTTTGTATTGTCTTTTGCAGGTTCAGTCTTGTATGATGAAGCTAAAATAAACCAAATTGAAATGAATTGTGCATAAATATAACTGACTAAGGAATAGGCACATCTAAAAATCATAAGATTTTTGAAGTTTCTGAGCTTTTGTTCAAAGTACATCACAGATCAGAATTAAAAATCAAAATAAAATAAATGATTTGTGTATGTTTGTATGTGTGCGTGAGTATGTGCGTGTCTTTTAAATTGCTCTGCACTGGCATCTGAAAACAAGGCTTAATTTTCATGAATGCAGGCATGAATGTGTTTTAATGAATACAGATGATCCATCAAAGTTGATGTTGAGGAGCCTGTATCATCACAATCCACAGGGAAACGAGAGTGGATTTTGCTTCATTTCCATCGATTATGTGATCATAATTGCATAACCCATAAAGCGATTTTCACTGTGTAGGCTGCATGCATGATGCACATGCAAATGTCATCTCCTCTCACAGATGGGTTCTCTAAAAATATCTTTATGTCTGTTTTTGATGGAATGCAGAAATGTCATAAACGCATTTCACAATTGCCTACCTGCCATAAGGGAACATTTCTGGACCTTTTGACCTGAGCTTGGAGGTTTTTTATATAATGGCAGTGCAGTTATAGTAAGAATTAGCAGATCTGGGGTTGGCTTGAATTTTATATGTTGTAAAAATATCTGGAAATCAAGTACACTTCTATCTATCTGTCTGTCTGTGTGTATAAGCATATATTTCTGTATTGACAGGCAGTATGTGTGTTGCCTGAACTGAAACTTGTAGGTCATGCATAAATCCATACACAAGATAAATCCTTTGCAAATATAGCCTAATACAGCTGTGTATTTCCCTAAAGTCCTGATTTTAACTAAGCTGTATGACTCATGACCACTGATGAGAGCTCAAGGCCACATTCAAGTTAGGTTAAATGTTATCTTGTTAACTTCTCTTGCCAGTGATTGTTGTGCCTACAGACTTTCGAATTCAAATAATTTCCGCCATCATTTAATGATATTGTAGGCTGGATTCTGAACAAATCAGGTTTGTGAACAGTTCATGTGCCATAATAAATGCGAGGGCATTACTGTTTGCATGTCAGTTGAGCGCTATAACTTTAAATTAACAGCGTACAAACATGCTGACTCCCCCCTTTTAGGACCTTGGCAGAGCTCAGCATATTTACGTCCAAAGAATAAAAAAAGACAGAATCTGGAACGCAGAAGTCGAACTGTTGTCTCTGTCTTACTGGATGTTTGCAAGAAGTTGTTTATCTGGCTGGGAATAGACTCCGAATGCCGCCCGTCTGTGACCTATGCCAAAAACAGAATGTCTGATTGATTTATTGTTTAAATAAGGAGGATTGAGAGGACAACAGAAAATAAAAAGACCACAAATGACAGAACACAAGGAGTCTAGAAGACCAAGATTGTTTAACTTTTAAATATTTAACATTAGAGCTGGTTTTCACGTTTGTCTGAAAGCCAGTCTCTATTATCATATTATACTTCACTTATTTTCTCTACTGTTTACACTTTGTCTGTGTCATTGCTCTGCTAATATTGATGAGTCCATATGATTTATCGTTTGTGTTAAATTTTTTCATCATTTCTAAGTCACCTTGTAAAGTGTCTGCTAAATGAATAAATGAGAATGTCTGGAAAACATTCTATATTCTTACTACTTGTCAAAATGAAGTTTATGGTCATTTTTCACATTGCAATTTGTAGTTTGTCTAAGAATGTGCAGACATTTACAGTAACATAACATTTAATGGTTGTATTATATAGAGGGAGTAGGGCTATTTGTCACACTGGCAAGTTGTACTTAGGACAAGGGAATCTTTCAAAAAGGTCAGGCAAGTTGTCACATTTTTGTAGCGCAGGTTGCTGCATGTGTTTATTGTGTTGTGATTTTTATGCTAATGATTTATTTATTTTTATTTTTTTAATCTGTTGGCCAAAACAACGGTTGCCCACTATTGGAGCCTGTTGTCACAAAAGTGTCCAATTGTCCTGTTCTCTCTTGTATGATAAATTACAAATAATAAATACATTTGCATTTACACAACAGCAAATACAGCTAAACTCCCATCTAACATGGCTGACCTTCCATAATATGGTTTACTTTTTAGTTTTTTGGGGTTGTGTACCTATGTGATAAAATGGGTTAAAAATGCTGCTGCCGGTAATTAATGACCGATTTTTCATGCTTATTTCTGTTTTTCGATGTTTGAGAGGTGAGGGAGAACAATGTCAGCTTATTTTACACTAGATACTGTGTGTGGCCAAGTTGCATGAATACCTACTGCTTGCATAACACTTTTTCATAATTGCTTTTTGTTTACTTTGTCGGCAGAAGTCGCACTGGAAATTTATGCAAAACATTATGGGACATAGGATTATTGTGCATTAGACTCTAAAGACCAGCTTTTTGGTTTCTGGATTCTTTAAGCCACCAGAACATATATACCATTGGCTGCATTTTATTTAAATCAAAAATACAATATAAATAAATAAATCATACAAAATTATAGTAATAACAACTGTTTTCTATTTTAATATATATTTGAAAATGTTAAAGAGTAGTCTTTAACGAGCTGAAAAGAGTGCATGTCACACCTCTGTTCATCAATTTGCACTGGCCACCAATAGTTGTTCACATAAAATTCAAGGCATTGATGTTTACCTACAAAACAACCTCTCTGCACACCTTTATCTAAATTCACTACTTCAGAAATATGTGGTCTCCAGAAGCTTGTGTTGTGCAAGTGAATGGCCATCCCAAAGAGGCACAAAATCACTTTCGCAAACTTTTACCTTAACTGTTCCCTGCTGGTGGAATGACCTGCCCAACTCGATCCGAGCTTCTTCAAGAAATGGCTAAAGACACATCTACACTTGACGCTCTAACACTAGCACACTCTATTTCAATTCTATCTACTTTTCTTTGTATTTATAAAAAAAAAAAAATTGTCCCTCTAACACTAGCATTCTCTATACTTTTTCTGTTCTGTCTACTTGTTTTCTTTTTATTTATTTAAAAATAATAACACTGATAATAACTTGACCCTCTAACACTAGCTCTCCTTTCTAAGTCGCTTTGAATGAGAGCATCTGCTAAATGATTAAATGTAAATGTAATGCAATGTAAATGTATTTCAGTGATGGCAAAACTGAATACTCATATTTTTGATGAGTTCAGCATCATTACTCCAGTCTTCAGTGTCACATGACCCTTCAGAAATCAAGAATTCTAATTATTATCAGTGTTGAAAACAGTTGTGTTGCTTAACATTTTGTGTAGAGTTATGCTGCTTAATATTTTTGTGGACACTATGATACATTATTTCAGGATTCTTTGATGAATAGAAAGCTAAAAAAACTGTTTTTATTTGAACTTTAAATCCTTTTTAACCCTATAAATGCCTTTACTGTCAGTTTAAAGGGTTAGTTCACCCAAAAATGAAAATTCTGTCATTAATTACTCACTGCAGCAGGTTCTTCGGTACCAGGGCATCTGGTAAACTTGGCCGGGCTCTCCCCACAATCCCTACCGCCCCGGCACTCCAATCGCCAGAGTAGGAGAGATAATGTCGACAGCCCACAGCAATTAAAACCCTTGAGTCTAGAAGCAGCTGATATGGGCTCCTGATTGCTGTCTATTCTGTCGTGCATAGGGAGGAGGTAGATTAGAGATGTGTCATGCATCCCTAAGCCTAACACTCTCTGGGCTCGAGCGTGTCATTAAACAGTAAATCATTCTGATTGAACATGCATCATCTCATAGCAACTTCATGACAAACCTAGTCCCAGCTCCAGGAGGCAGATCATCTTTTTAAGCAGCATAAATCAGCTGCCATCCACGTTCATCATTCACAAATCCTCTTTTAATGCTCGCAGTTCCCACTCTCTTCAACCTAAACCCTTGCATATTAAAGCCTATTCAACACATGAGGCACATGCTCCTGGCTTCATCAGCCATTAAGGTAATATTAATGATTGGTTTGCCGCTCTGTCTGAGATTATCTTAAAGCAATGTTTCAGGTTCAAAACAAACTCTATTGATAGCTTTTGCAACATTGACAGCTATTCTTTTTTTTTCTTGAGGTGAAATTATTATTATTATTATTATTAATGAATATGTAAGTGTAAGTTTCCCTGTATTATTTATTGTTATATTGCATTTTCCATTTTTTTAATATATATTATTTTATTTTATTATGAATTGAAGGCTTTTTAAAGTGAATAATGGACTTATAGCTTTTTCAAGGTCTTTTAGACATCATTTGAGTTTTTACCCCATTTTATTTTATTTTATTTTATTTTTGCCAACAGATATAATGTTTAAGTTTTCTTACTCTACATTTAAAAACGATGTATTTTCATGTTTATTTGGCCCTTTGTACTTCAATATAAGTGTGTTCCTGTAACCATTTTATGTTTAAACTCAAATAATGTTCTATAATAATCAACATTATGCTACAAAAGAGCTTAACTATAAAAAAATGGTCTTGGACACAATATCATATTTAAAGGAGTGGGCATCACAATATTTATATAAAGACCACATTTTTTTCTTATCAAACTTTGTTAATTATGGCAAAGAAACAGCTATTCTCTGTGGCTGAATGATGCTTGGCATGATTGCACATTTTTGTTCTGCGTCTCTAATTGGCTGTTAAACAATACTGCTTCAGAAATCTGAAGTGCAGTAATAAATGTATGTAGATTGTGTGGGCATCTAAAATCTGATACATTTAAAAAAATAAAGCTGATTTGTTTTAGTTTGTTTAACTTGTGCATTTACAAAAAAAACATGTCATTACAAGGAACCTATATTAACACACTACATGCAATCAGCATGACAAGGATGGAAGAGTTGAACTGCTGTAACAAACACAAGGTTAGGCTTCTAGGAACTAATTAATGTCAATCACTGGTATGATTAATTGGTTTTAGTAATAACCTTATACAAATAAAAAATTTCCAGGTGCACATTGGTTTCTAATCTTGAATTTTAATAGTTATATTTATATAAGTGCTAAAAATCACAGCGACGGTGGTTACCTTCATTACCAATTTGATTAAAGTGCCTTTTATTTATCTGGCCACTATAATCACTTCATTAAGTTGGAAAGCTTTGTGCATAATTGCTGGTCTCTTGAATAATTGTAGTTACCTAATAGGGGGGAAAACAATTGTCTCTGCAAACTGAAGTAACTCTTTTTGTATAAGATCTCGCTTGCCTGTTGTTTCCTCAAACTGCTGAAAGGTGTGTGTTTATGAAGTTGGAGTGTTCTTCTTTAGCTCTTCCCTCCAGTTGCCAAAATGGCAACAGAACAAGAGGCAATCAAGAAATATATTTACAGAATCAGCTGCTGCTCTTCTGAATGGTTTTTAATTGCCTAGTTAGACAAATTATCTCCTATTCTTGAATTAGGTGTGAAAGCTGAAGGGGGACACTCAGTGTTTGGATAGATTTAACCAATGAACATGCAGATCATTTTATTTGCTTTTAAAAGAGCTTTAAAAGCATGATTTCATGATTGTCGAACTGTTGCTCTCTGTGTATAAAGTTTACTTTTCAGGAGATTTTTTTTTGTGACATGAAATGTAATTTTTATTTATTTGTTTGTTATTAAATGGTGTATTTTAATAAATTTATATTAAGTTACAATTTATAATATATTAGTATGTAATTTATGCACTGCTGGTCAAAAGTTTGAAATCATTATGTGTTTTCTTCTGTTTTTGAAAAAAAAAAGTATCTGAAATACATCTGAAAAAAGTATAGTAAAAACTGTGTTGTACTATAGCAATAAATTAAAATATTTTAAAATAGAAAACAGTTATTTAATATTTCACAATATTACCATTTTCACTGTTTTTAATCAAATAAGTACAGCCTTGGTGAGCATAAGAGTTTTTTCAGAATCATTAAAAAATTACAATGATTCCAAACTTTTGTCCAGTGATGTAATTTTAATTTTTATATTTATTTATTTTAAATCAATACATATAAACCAAAAATGTACATTGGCCTTTTTTTTGGATATTGGTAACATTTAAGTTAACATTTAAAATCTATTAAATCTCTGAACTTACTGATGACTTTGGTCTCTCTTCCTTATCTTTCTCTCACAACAGTTTCTTGGCTCCACACAACAGTGTTTCCTGAATTAGATTTCAAATGCACGCTCGCCGGAGCGCCTGCTACTAAAATACACAGAGGAACAAGGAGCATCTCTAAATCTTCTCTAGAACAACATGTCTGAGCTTTAAGGGCCATGTGGCCTTGCTGCTTAATGTGTCTCAAGGCTTTGTTCCAGAGATGCTTTCTCAGCATAAATACACACATTTCATCTATTCCCTTTTTTCCCGAGAGGAACAACAGGGCTGCTTTGTTCCACCCTATTTTCTCCTGTGAGGTACCATGAAAGTGCTTAAAAATGTCTGTGACACCACAAATCAGCGGGCTGTTTATCCCACTTATGATATAGCAGAGAGGAACGCTTGTAGACAACAAAGTCGGCCATTCCTCTCTTCCTGGAGACATTTGCTTCGCCATTGATGCCTGGGAAAGCCATTACCATTAATCACACCAAAGAATTACACGGTGCGCAGTCCAGCCCGGTCCATCTCGCAGTTGTGTTTAGATTTCTTGTTGTGCCTTTGGCAGATTACTGTTATTAATGGCAGAAAGGCCGCTTTGCAAACTCTCATTAGATGTTATTTTAATGGTGAGACTGATGGATTAAGATGCGGCAGAGGCCATGCTTGCTTCTACAACCAGCTAATACGAGCCAATTACTGCGACGTGTTTGCCGGCCTTAAGGTTTTTTTTTGTTTTTTTCCAGTGATAGTCAACTCAGTTCCGGTTCATTTCTGATGATTTTAGCACTTGTACACTCAGCATTTTTCTACGTAGTCCATGCTATACTTAGCCGTCGCTTCAGATCCCAACTGCTTTCCTGAGGCGATCCATGAGCAGCTGGGGTTTTTTATATTAATTTGTTACTCAGTACTTGGTGATGTGTTTTTTATGAGACATTGCAGCAGCTTCATGCCAGCCCCGCGCTCCATCTCTCCAGACATTTAAGGTGCCGTTTTAACACTGACATACCAGGCGGCACAGGAACTGCATTAATAAATGTTAGGAGCACAGTGGAGATGTCTCACTGACATTTAGCAGTAATATCCGGCTTGGCAGAGGCTCCCATATACGCATGTGGTGGTTGAAGGTGAGGAGCAGATGGAGAGTATGCAGGCTATAAACAGGTCTGTCTGACTTCCTCTGGTCAAAGGCTTATGCCACAGGGCAGATCAATACAATGCTGCAACGAGCCAGAGTAACGGAATGTACTGTAAGCCTGTTCAGTGGATTTTAGCTCAGTTAAAGCTCAGCTCAACACATGAGTGGGCGTAGTATTCCAGCGGTATTAGATATGTTCAGCCTTCAAAGCTTCAGTTATTCTAATCATTTATGACGGCTTCCTGTAGCCCCAGACTGTACGCCTACAGACCACCTTTTTGCACATAAAACTGAAAGCACTCCAATTGGATTACCTAAATAGTAATGCTGTTTTCTTATATTATTGTTTTCCTTCTTATTAAACAAAGTTTTAATTTCCGAAATATTGTCAAGATTTTGACATGACATTTTACTACCTATACTAGTCCGTTGGCCATATGGCACACAAAACACAGGAGTTTCAAAGTCGTCATCTGATTGGTTGAATTCTGCAGGATTTCTTAGAGACGTGTGTGTTGCGTTCTTTAACGTTCCGCTTGGAAACAAAGATGTCATGGTGCCAAACCCCCTCATGAAGAAGAAAGCTGTAGTATTTACAACTGTAACAATGAGCGCTTATCGGGATCAACTAAATGCTGGATTTTCAAAAGTATGTGAAATATGTAAAGTTTGCTGTAAAGACTCTTTAAAATACGACCAAGAGTTTTACACTCTTGGTCTTACACATTTTGTCTGTTATTGTGGAGACATTTCCACGCACCTAAACATGATGGGGCACAAAACAAAACGTGATTGGTTGCTTTACCTGTCAGTCATATGGACTCTTGGGTGGTAGTTAGTTAGCCATTTAAAGCGGCCAATGTTCCCAGACCTTATGCTGTCAGTCTGAAGGTCAGGTTATGCGAGACTATAACTGTACTAACCTCGCCCTGTCATAAAAAGGTCAAATAATTTGATAATTTAACATCTTAACATGCAAAGATTGCTGACAGCCCCAGATTACTGTTGTTCAATATTTACTGCATGGTAAACCCATCGTACTGTCTATTGTAGAACTTGGTTGCAGTGACAGTAATTTCTTGATTTATGCAAGGAATGCAAAATCAGCATACAAACTCAATCAGTTGATTTTAATATATTAATTCATGTCTGTTCCGGTTTATTTTTGTTCACATAGCTTCTCTGAACATTGTCAATTAGGGCTTTTAGTCCAAAAGTGTGCACATTGGAGAAAATATTTATATATTTACATACATATTTACATATATGTTTATTGATCTTTAATTTATTGATGTATTTATCTATATGTCTTTATTTATATATTTATTGATAATTATTGACCTTGACATAATCATTATGGTGTGCAGGGGTCCTTTCTATGATTTCCAGTTTTTTTTTTGCATGTTTCTGTATGTTGGCTTGAAAAAAGACTTTGGTTTAATTTTTCAAATATTTTTAAGCAGTGAAGCAGTTTTGATAATTTGATAATCTTATTATTAAAAGATTTAATAATAAATATTATTATTACTTAATAATTAAGATTACTTAATGTTTTCTTTTCAAGAATGCAATTGTTTTAATGAGTATATCTGTATTATGCAATGAGGGCATTTGTATCACTATGACATTTTTGACTTTGCCCCTCAAAAATATTAAAATAGATATTAATATAGAAATGTAAATATATTAGTGTATGTATGAATTGCATTTTTATTGTATTTCTGTAAATGAATTAATAGAGAGAATTGAGAGAGCGTTTTGATACAGTGCAATAGGGGAGTCACAATGCACTGGTTTTCATAAGCCCAATAGTGAATGCCACATGAACACAAAATAAAATGTGGCTGGCCGCTTTAAATGTTGTTCAGATGGTCTCTTCCTGTCTAAGTGGGCGGTTCTTGGGCAGAATAATCTGTGAAGTGACTCATTGCCAATCAAAATCTGACTATGTGAGACCATGGGACTGGCATCAGAATTGTCTAAAAGATTCTGCAGTTGATCAGTCGAAAGAAGTTTTAAAAGTATTTTGAAAAAGGAGAAAATGTTGTGGCAGAAGTGTTATAAAAAGAGGAGGCGTGGTGTCCTTATTGTACCAAGGGAAGTGAAGGTCATGTGGACATCGTCTTATACTTAGACCTCAAGGACACCTTGCTCATGCACCAGGGAGAACTGGACCTTTGAAAAGGAGAGATGTAATGCTGAATTTATGGTAGTGGTGACAGGTGTAATTAGCATCAGGAGCTAACAAGTTGCCAGCAGCGGCAGAATGTCATTCCTGCTCTTGTTGAGCCTTTTATGAGCTTGGATGTTTAGTGTTCCTGAAATTAAAGATACAGGAGATCAAATTAGAGTTTTGTGGCTTTTAGTTCATGTCTGTTACAGTAGCTTTTATCTATCTGTCTATCTATCTATCTATCTATCTATCTATCTCCGTCCGTCCGTCCGTCCGTCCGTCCGACCGACCGACCGACCGTCTGTCCATACTGTTGAAAATACACTACCATTCTGCTTTCTATTTGAATATATTTTAAAATGTAATTTATTCCTGTGATCAAAGCTCCTTCATTTTGAAACACTTTTTAAGACCTGCGATTACAGTTTCTGATATTTAAAGTGATGATAAAGTTTGTGTTAATCTCGTTGGCTGATTCCATTTGACCTGCTTTGGTCTATTTACATTCTGGTTGTTGTACCCATCCCTCAACTTCACATTGACAAGCTGAATCCTGCCGCCCATGGGAGCAAGTGCTCAGATTGGCAGCAGACATTTATGTGATGTGAGCTGATGCTGGTTAGGGCATGATGCTTACAGTTTGTTGACATCAGAAGGATTGAGCATTGGGGAGACCCATGTGTGACAGGATACAGGATGTGTCATCTGTCAGAGGTTTGCCGGATTGAGCTGATTTCCCAGCAGTCCAGAGCAGGTGTGAACGTATGCCCTCCTTGGTGATATGGAGACAGCCTGAGAGGGATTTAGACGGAGGTATGTGCCAAGAATAGTTTGGTTTTAAATCATTTAGCTTTACCTTACAGAATTCCAATGCGGCCTTGGGCTAAATGCTGACTGTGTCCTTCATTCGGCTGTAAACAATACGCTACCCTGAGTTTTCTTGAACGCCCTCATGTTAGCGGTCCTTCCTATCAACCTCATTAGTATTTTCATTAAAATGTAAAGACAAATCATATCGGGGGGGACTCTTGACTCTTAGTCTCCGGCACAAAGATGACGGATGGCGTTTCTGCTAGAAGGTGTTATGAGGTTGATTCAATTACAGTTGAGTCGTAGGCTGACGCGCATGATGTAACATGTAGCAGCGAAGTAGAAATTGAACTGCCTGTTTTGTCAACAGCTACGTCGATAGCAAGGTGAACTTCTGGACCGACCCCCTCATCATCACTCCATATAATTGGGTAATCCGGCCATGGTCTTTCCTAAAGCTAGCTCTAGCCAGAGACTTTGTGGCTTAGCCGAGCCTGACCGCTCACCCGTGGGCGCAGTTATTGGAGAAAATCAGTGAGCCCTTCCAAACACTCCTATTCCTAGGTTTGCCCTGTCATTAAAATGTTTTGTTTGTCGGCTGTCATTTCTTGTGAAGGTTTATGAAAACTAGACCTTTCCACATCGTTGGACATCGGTTAAGGGGGAAAGTGTTTGAAATATGTACTGCTCAGACCCAAGTGCACAAGTCCATGTAATGAGCTATTTTAAAATCCCTGCTCATGGCTCTTTCCGTATCAGTAAGTCACACAATATCACACCATCCTGCTCGTAGCCATTTTTCGCCCCAAAATTAGCATGCAAACACAAAGGCATATACAACCACTCGCAAAGGAGGCGGCTACAGTAGCCGTGATCGGGTGGGAAACTGTGTCTCATTTGTATTTCAAAAGCAGAGCGATTAACAATGCAGAAAGAAAAGATCGGACAAAAGAAGTATGTTACATCAGCGTGCTTTGTACAATGCTGGTTCCAATTTACAACTTGTAATTTATTCTTTACTCTATATTGTTTAAACATTGACCCCATAAGGATGCTATTAAAACGCTGGCAGGAGTTAATTGAGTTCATCTAGGAAAGTAGAGGCAAGCAATATTCAGTGTTTTTAGACTAGTTTAAAGTTCAAAGTGTGTGTGTATTTGTGTGTGTGTATTTTTGTGTGTGTATTTGTGTGTGTATTTGTGTAAATGTAATTAAACTTATTGTTAAATTAAATTAAACTACTGTTAAATTGTTTTGGGTTAAAGACTTGAGTAAAGACATTGTTACAAAAAGTTTATATTTGAATTTTGTAGTTGTACTTTTTATCTATCTATCTATCTATCTATCTATCTATATATC
>NW_015542345.1:1889653-1895648 GCF_001515605.1 Sinocyclocheilus anshuiensis
TCAATACACAAATACTAAAGTAAATCTGTTTCAGCTAGAATTAAGTGTCCCAACTCCTTTGTGTTTAAGTGATGATTTTCTAGCTCTTAGTATCCAAGTATCTTATTATTTTACCCTACTAAATGATTTTACATTTAAATAAAAATTACCACATATGAGCATACGCTTGCAATGGACCAATTTCTCCAGACTTTCAGATCTCTTTATGGACGTATGGGTGCTAAGTGGAAGGGATTTTATTTGAGAGCTTCAGCTCCTTTTAATGACCTGTAGCTCTCGAGGCTTATCCATTCAAATCTCCTCCGGCAGAAAGATCCCTTGAGCGTGATGATTAAATTAAGATTCTTTAACAAGCACATCGAGGTGCAGCTAGATCTCAGAGAGAATGCTCCTCGTGTGGCATTGGCAGACCACCTTACTATAGGAATGTATTATCATTGACAGAAAACTGATCTGAACCACTTTTCATAATTTAAAGGAATAGTTTACCCAAAAATGAAAATTTGCTGAGAATATACCCATCTAAGATGTTGATGAGTTTGTTTCTTCATGGGAACAGATTTAGAGAAATTTAGCATTCAGTGGATCTATGGAACTTCTGCAGTAAATGGGAGCTGTTCACTTCACAAGATGTTAACTGATGGACTGTAGTTGTGTGGATTACTTGTGGAATATTGTTATGTTTTTATCAGCTCATTCTGATGACACCAATTCACTGAAGAGGATCCATTGGTGAGCAAGTGATGTAAAGTGTAAATTTCTCAGAATCTGTTCTGATGAAGAAACAAACTCATCTACATCTTTGATGACCTGAAGTTGAATACATTTCCTGCACATTTTCATTTTTGGGTGAACTGTACCTTTAACGGAAAAGTCCATCTGCCTGTGTCCATATGGTGCATTTAACGCATATATTGTGCGCTCGGCAATCCATCTGTGCTCTTGCTTTAGGACCCAGAAACCGACTAAATTTCTAGAAGACAAAGTTTGGGAGAAAGTGATTTCTTGGGGTTCAGGCTCCATCACAGTTTGGGAATTTTAAAACTAAGTGAGGTCACAGATTTGCTGGAATTTGTTCTTATCCTTGCTCCCTTATTTCCCTTGAGGCTTAGAGTGAGCTGCTCTGTCTTCCACTGAGATAAATGTACGGAATTGCCAAGTCAATTCTGTCAGTCTGACACAGTGATAAGGCCTTGGCCGATGCGGTGAGCAATTGAGCTGTTTTGTCTGACAAGAGCTAATTGAGACCTCAAGATGGACAGATTATTGAAAAGCACAGAATTGGTCTGGCAAATCATTTTGTTTTATGTTCCTAGAGTATTCTGAGGCGTAGTGATTTATGCTCACATTCTTGTTTGAGCAGTTGTTGTTTTGGGAACAATGCATAATTCATTGAGAGACTTAAAACAGTAAATGGGTTTTAGAAGGAAATGTTGTTCTAAAAGCGCCGTGGTCCTGAAATTGTATTACAGCATTGTTGAAATAAAGAATAATATCTAATGTGACATCACTATTAGGTTGAATGTAAATATGATGTAAATGTAAAACATATTTGTTTGTGAAACAGCACGTCAAGGCTGCAATCGCAAGGACTCGTCAACGGGGGGATTTTCCATTGAACATGGCAATGAATACAGATTTGGGTATTATTGTATTTCATTCTCCAGGTAATAATCACTCCCCTAGAGAGCTTTGAAAACCCCATGTTTCAAAATTCAATAAATCTACTGTAGTCTATAGTCTTCAATGAAATGTTTTATCTCTTAAGCTAAATGAGGAGATTGGCAGGGAGCGCTAAGGAGTTTTATTTTAATTTTTCCCCTGCTATGAGGGACTTAATTTCCCAGCATGCACTGGCATGCAAGATTGGATATCTCCTTATGAAGTGATGTTCCAGATGAACATAAAGCATCTGCAGTTATCATTCCCTCCTTTAATGGGGATTGAATGCATACTGTGATTTGGTATAAATGCTAACAAATAATCAAATGAAGTTTTCTCAAATTGAGGTTCTGGATCTCCTTCCCCTTTCGCTGTCTGGAGTATTGACTGGTTAGATGGATAGACTGTGCAGTCAGTAGGATCCAGGCCACCTGCTAGGCAGATAGAGAGAGTACTCACTAGAGCAGGACGTTCCCGTCTTTATCCTTAAGAGGCAAGAGCTCTTCCACTTGTGATTCATAGCTGTACCTAAGCATTTGATAAATGTGCTTTCAGTGTGTTGGAAATGTGATCAACTTTGTAATTATGCTCAAACGGGGAGTATTTTGTTGATTCGGAATTATCTGCTTAGGTGCTTGGATGCGGAAGAATTTGTTTCACATAAAATTATTTTGAAACAACTCAAAACTTTGTAAAACTTTGTTAGTGTAGAATAACAAGAACACAGCTATTTTTGCTAATTAATAATGTGCATTAAAAAGTTGGCCATATGCCATGATAAAGTGTAGGTCCACAAAAAACCTTTATATGAAGTTGCTGGCTAATTGTGTGTTATAGCTGTAGTTAGAAAGAGTTAGCTGAAGCGTCAGTTTATTTGTGGGGTGGGACAGCCATAGCCAAGCTGATTTGGAGACAAAATTAAACAGATGGCAAAGTGTCCATGGCTTAAGTGTAATGAATGGAGAAAACGAAGCTCTCCTTCAAACGTCTGTGTGTGCGCGATGTGCTGTTGAGAAGATCTGAGTTCAAGAATGAAAGAAAAACTTTGACACATCATATTTTTTTTTATTACATTATAAAGCATTTTTTATTATTTTGCCTGTTTGATACTAGGGAAATGCAGATTCCCTTAAAGAGCCAATCAGAGCTTTGGGCCTTTTTGTGTTGCTTCATATCTTGTTTTCATGACTTCAAATATTAGAAGAGAATAAACAATGTGAATTCTCATTTAATGGCTGATTGCACAAAATTAGCACAAAATAACTTAACTTCAGTTCTGTAGAATTGGACATTACATATAATTTACATAATTTTGTAAACACAACACTCAGTTTAACATTTACTTTTTTCAACAAATGCATATCTGTGCAATTTTATCTAATACTAAAGGTAGGCCTACGTCTCAAAAGTGGATGCAATGTTACAGTATGATGTTAAACAATTTTACTTTTTTTTTTGCTAAGTACTGCAACAGAAATGGTAACCTGCAAATATGGTATTTATATCTGATTTAACCTATAAAAATAGTTTTGTTTGTGTAAATGAATGTAATTAAGTTAATTCAGTGATATTACATAATATTTTTGACTTGAATAAAACTGCTAACGGCTGCTAACGCAGAGTTTCCGCCTGACTGCCTGTTGAGTGCCTATTTGTGCATATGTGCTTAAGGCCTTGTTACATGATCATAGAATTTGACATTTTGAGTGATTTTCATTTTGTAGACTTAAGATTCAGCATAACAAACATGCTTTGGTTATTTTCAAGTGATAACCTTCATTTCCTTGGCAACGAAAATGTTTTGAGCTGGCTGTTAGCTTTTGTCAATTAGTTTTAATTCATTCTGCAATAATTCTGAATAATATGATCTATTATATCATGAAGTTGTCTGGTTTATGTTAAAGGGGTCATATGATGCGATTTCAATTTTTTGGAGTGTTACAAGCTCTTGGTGCATAAAGAAGATCTGTAAAGTTGCAAAGACTAAAGTCTCAAATCCAAAGAGATATTCTTTATAAAAGTTCAGAGTCAGCCAAACCTAATGTTCTTTTTAGCAGCATCATATGACCCCTTTAAGCTTTTCAACCTGCACTTCATATCCCCAACACCATCTGGCCATTTGGTGCTTTTTTCAAATGTGTGAAAATGAACATGTTCCAGTGATGTCTTACTTTGCCTCTGCAGGATATCTGACCGTAACGATTGAGCCATTGCTACCAGTTGTTGTGGGAGATACAGTGACTCTAAAGTGCAACTTCAAGACAGATGGAAGATTGCGAGAGATCGTTTGGTACAGGGTAAGTTGTTATATTCAGCATATGAGCTAATATTTCATCTTTATTTTATTGTTCATAATCTGTTCTTTTGTTCTCTGATTGGATCTATTATTGCAACAAAACATGTTAACGTTCAACCTTTTAAACTGCACGACCTTGAGGCTGCTTAATTGCTTTTTGTTAAATGGTTGCATATCAGACCTAGTGCTAGTGCTACCCCTAGAAAGCAAGTCTGTTTGCTTGGGGACAATCTGGTTGGCAAACCAGGGAGTGTTTAGGAATCATTTTTACAGTTGGGATTGTTGACGATTAACAGAAATACTTCACCTTTAATATTCAGCTGGTTATGATGGCTGTGTCTTAATATATCCCAGCTGGATGCTTCACATTTTACTACGCACTATTAGTGTATTGCAAAGCAGAAAGCGTATGGATTAGTTAGGCATTTGCAAGAGACATTTCTGAATAAATTATACCAAATATAGCTGCATAAATTGCGTATGCAATATATATGAACAAGACTGCCTGAATGTAAAAACTGTACAATAAAGTAAAACCAATAAGGACAAATCTTATAGCTGTGGATGTAATGTATATCAATACATAGACAAAAACTGCAATCTATTCATGTACAGACAGATAGTTGAGAGCATATCTGTTTAAGTGCAAAACAACGTCTTTGATTCAACCTTCTGTTCACAAATGCGACACATCTACTGTCTCCAGACTTGTCTTTGCAAATGCTGACCTTTCCAGACAGAACAAAAAGAGATTAATAGCACTTTACATATTAGCTATAGTCTCATACATCATACTGAACGGTTAGACAGTCCCACTGAATCAGTACAGGTTCCAGGAAGCTTGTTTGTTGGTACAAGGTCTCTTCCCTGCGTGATTGGTTGTTTATTGCACAGGTGAAAGTTATAACTTTGGTGGTTTTGTTGACAGGAAAAAAAGGTTATTAATGATTGAGAATATATTTTTATAAATATATTCAAAATCTTATCTTATATCCTCAGAGTTATGAGCCTGTGGAAATAGCAAAAAGCACAGGCCGCTTTTTCTTTTTCTTTTTTTTTTTTTTTTTGCAGCAGAACACGTAAGAGTGATAATGAACGGATGCAGAGCACGCACTTCTGATTGGCTTAGCAGCTGAGAAGAAATGTCTATTTGCACATTGACAACCGCAATTTAAGGGAAGCGCCTCTGCGAGCAGAGCTGTCAAAATTGCCTATTGGCGCCTGATCAAAACCGCAAGGTGGTAATATGAACCAACCCGCCGTCTCCTCTGACTGCTGATCATCACACGGCCTAATACATTATAAATCAATTATCTGCGCTTGGCTGCCAAAGTTTCTTTAATCTCAGGCTTTTATTTAACTAAACTGTCGACTTCTCAGTTTTTGCTTGTGTTCGAAATGTAACCCTGGTTGATATCCACCTTTGGGATTTACAATATCTAATCAACAGCTCTGGCGAGTGACACAGAGGCTGTTTGAATAAAAGATCACAGCTGTGGGTTGTTCATTATGGGGATGCTGTTATCTTGACGGGTCCTGTTTGAAGGTTTTGTAATGCACACCGTAGTCCAATTTCTCCTTTAAGATTCTCTGTCGAGTTGAGGGGCTTCCTCTGCTGCTCAGATAAAGGATATTGCTATGGAGAGGCTCTTTAAGCAGCGCTTCCAGAAAGCACTCATGCCAAATTGAGGCTTGTTGCCTGATTGGAGGATTCGTTTTCGTCTTAATAGCTGCCTCTGCTTCAGGTCCATGACAACAGCAAATCAAGTTTTGAGTGGAGTGTGCATTTCAATATCCACTGGCATTTTACATGCATAATATGTGATGAATGAAAGCTAGTTCACACTGCTCCAACAAAACCTAATAATTGTTGGAATATGGTGTTTGTTGTGGAAATGCAAAAAATTATTTATGTAACAGACTGTTGTAGAATGTTTAGAATGTTGGTGTTTGTTCCAGCAGTGTGACCAGCCTTAAAGGGGTCATATGATGTTGCTAAAAAGAACATTATTTTGTGTATTTGGTGTAATGAAATGC
>NW_015542345.1:1896404-1898305 GCF_001515605.1 Sinocyclocheilus anshuiensis
CAGCAGAACCCGTAAGAGTGATAATGAACGGATGCAGAGCACGCACTTCTGATTGGCTTAGCAGCTGAGAAGAAATGTCTATTTGCACATTGACAACCGCAATTTAAGGGAAGCGCCTCTGCGAGCAGAGCTGTCAAAATTGCCTATTGGCGCCTGATCAAAACCGCAAGGTGGTAATATGAACCAACCCGCCGTCTCCTCTGACTGCTGATCATCACACGGCCTAATACATTATAAATCAATTATCTGCGCTTGGCTGCCAAAGTTTCTTTAATCTCAGGCTTTTATTTGACTAAACTGTCGACTTCTCAGTTTTTGCTTGTGTTCGAAATGTAACCCTGGTTGATATCCACCTTTGGGATTTACAATATCTAATCAACAGCTCTGGCGAGTGACACAGAGGCTGTTTGAATAAAAGATCACAGCTGTGGGTTGTTCATTATGGGGATGCTGTTATCTTGACGGGTCCTGTTTGAAGGTTTTGTAATGCACACCGTAGTCCAATTTCTCCTTTAAGATTCTCTGTCGAGTTGAGGGGCTTCCTCTGCTGCTCAGATAAAGGATATTGCTATGGAGAGGCTCTTTAAGCAGCGCTTCCAGAAAGCACTCATGCCAAATTGAGGCTTGTTGCCTGATTGGAGGATTCGTTTTCGTCTTAATAGCTGCCTCTGCTTCAGGTCCATGACAACAGCAAATCAAGTTTTGAGTGGAGTGTGCATTTCAATATCCACTGGCATTTTACATGCATAATCTGTGATGAATGAAAGCTAGTTCCAACTGCTCCAACAGAACCTAATAATTGTTGGAATATGATGTTTGTTGGGGAAATGCAGGAAAAAAAAGGATTTATGTAACAGACTGTTTCGAATGTTGGTATCTGTTCCAGCAGCGTGGCCAGTAGGGGTGTCAAAATTAATTGTTTCTACGATGCATCGCGATGCAGACGAGGACGATTCGGTATCGGTTCAGTAATAGAACATAACCGATTATAACGTACTGATGCTTTTCTGACATCATTTGTCGCATACGTGCTTTGTCGTGGTAGCATACAATGGCGGAGGGAGGCGAAACGCGAGTGCGAGTAATTAAAAATGTCCCAACTACTTTAAATGCCGACATCTGGGCACATTTCGGCTTTTACGAACAACCTGGTAAGCACAACCTGGAGAAGACACACGCTGTGTGTAAATCATGTCACACACAAATAAACTATGCAGGGGGTAATGCTACTAACTTGAGAAACCACATCAGGTTCAGTTCATATATCTGACTGCTTGTATTTATTGACAAAATTGTATACATTAACTAAAATAAAAACAATTGAGGATGTGTGTGTGATGCAGTGCATCGTCAATGCATCGTGATATCGAATTGAACCGAATCGATGACATGATAATCACAATCAAACCGAACAGTGAGAACAGTGTAGGTTCACACCCCTAACTAAGAGATTGACTTGACCAATGAAATCGGCTAAAAAACATTCAAATGTGTTCCGGAACCAGATCGTCCATTTAAAAGGCACTTTGTTATTAATCGTAACAATTTTTTGGGCAAACTATTATTTTTTTTAAGATGAGAATACATCCTAAACCAAAAATCTTTAGAGAATTTACTGAGATATGTGGAAATGAAGACTTTATTCATCTTTTAGTGCTTGTTGTGTATTCAATTGGGGTTGGCCAGCCTTAAAATATAGGCTACTTATTATTACATGGCTCTCTTGAATACTTTATTCTGATTGGTTGATTGGTAAAACAAAAAAATGGGAAAATCCTTTTTGTTAATTTACATGAACCTGAAATTAAAAATAAATGAATAAATACTAGTGCTGTCAAACGATTAATCACATCCAAAATAAAAGTTTTTGTTTACATAATATATGTGTGTGTGCTGTGTAT
>NW_015542345.1:1898380-1900676 GCF_001515605.1 Sinocyclocheilus anshuiensis
GGCTTAGAAGAAAGTTTTTTATATTGTTCCAGTTGTCAAGAATTCTGCTTCAACTAAGCTTTGAATATCCTCACAAAATCCAGTAACTCGCTGATGTAGCCATGATAAACTGTCACACCAAAATGTTCAGATACTGTACATGATCCTATAGATATTTCCCTATATTATATATATATATATATATATATATATATAATGCACATACATGCATGTATATATTTTAGAAAAATATGTTATGTTTATATATTAAATATATTTATATATCATAGAAATTATAATATAAATATATACATGTAAATATATGTAAATATTTTCAAAATATATATTGTATGTGTGTGTATTTGTATATACATAATGAATATACACAATACCCACACATATATTATGTAAACAAAAACTTTTATTTCGGATGCAATTAATTGTGATTAATCATTTGACAGCACTAATAAATATATAAAAGAAATAAATAATACAAGTAAAAAAAAAAGGAAACCTGAGAATAAAATTAATAAATACTATAATAGTAAAGATCATAATTAATGCTAAAATAGCACTGATAATTGCCACTCATTCGGGTAATTTATACTTTTGGCAACTAAACAGTTGATGGTAGCCATTGACTTCTATAGTATGAATAAAAGTACTATGTAAGTCAATGGCTACCATCAACTGTTTGGTTACCAACGTTATTCAGAATATCTTCTTTTGTTTTCAACAGCTGAAACAAATTCATACAGGTTTGGAACAACTTGAGGGTGAGTAAATAATGACAGAATTTTCATTTTTGGATGGTTTTAAATTAGAGAATAGAAAATAGAACAGAAAACAGAATCTTTAAAATAGAAAAGGATAAGTAAATATGCAGATGAATAATAAATAGGCTGATATTTTAATATTGCTTTAGAGTTTGTCTTGTTACTACGCAATATGCTTTTACATTTTAATGGGGTATTTTTCTTTGCAGTAGCGTTAAGCTTATTTGCAAGTAAAATAATGCAATAAATCAGTATTTCATATCAATGTATTTATTTATTTGCAAAAGTACCATTGTAATACGTATACAGGAAGATGTTCAGTCTTTTTTTTTCTTTGGAACCAAGCAAAATTTGTAAAAAATTTGGACAAATTGAGAGCAGTTCTCTTTTAAATTGTACTTTAGTATTACAGTGTGTTAATGAGTTCAAGTGCTGTGTGATGTTAGCAGAATTCCTTCTTTTTTTTTTTTTGATAGATTCCCTCAGGTTTATAATGTCAGCACAGACTTAGAAAGTCAAGGAGCCCACCTACCACACTCGCTATATCTTTAGAAGTTAAATAGTTAATGTAAATAGTAATCCAAATGCATAGAAGCATCCAGAGTAAGTGCAATATTGCAAAAAAGGCTTTAATTAACACACGTATGTCCCTGTTCCCCAGACCATTGGAATGGGCTTTCATAAAACTACAAACAAACCTCTGATGCCTTGATGATGCACCATGGGTGATGCTAAAAATAGAGATATAAATCACTTTGAAGCTATTTTATATTACACCCATGGAGCTGGGCGAGAGCTTGGAATCCTGGGAAGGCCCATGGAGAATTTTCCTCAATGAAACGTCTGGCAGTTCATCTCACATTGTGCTTGTACTGATTATGTCATTCTAATGAAGCGATACCCTCGGCCCCGTCCCACCGGGCAGCTCCACGGTGACGGCTGCTAACGCAGAGTTTCCGCCTGACTGCCTGTTGAGTGCCACTCTGAATTACCTATGATCTCACCAGATTAACCCTCTCTTGCACATTACTCTGTACTAAAGTGCAGGTTTACACATGTTGGGCTGCGGTGTGCTCCCGATAGAGGGTGTTTAACACCCATTTGCCCTCAGGACACATGCAGATTAATGCCTTGTGTTTTTATAAGACACTGAAAGGTTTCCTGCGATAGGACGGGCAGATTCAAGAGGCTATGTATGCATCTTCTTCTCAATATGCACTACCGGTTAAAAGTTTGGAAAAAAAAGATTTTATAATATTTGAAGTCTCTTGAAGTCTGCTCATCAAGACCGAATTTAATTGGTTAAAAATACAGCAGCAAAAAATATTATTACAATATTATAAGTATGAAATATTATTACAATTTAAAATCTCTGTGTATATTTATGTATATATAAATAAACACAAATACATGTACAGTATATATTTAATATATAATATAAATCACACACACACACACACACACACACACACATATACAGTGGGTACGGAAAGTATTCAGACCCCCTTAAATTTTTCACTCTTTGTTATATTGCAGCCATT
>NW_015542345.1:1900800-1904375 GCF_001515605.1 Sinocyclocheilus anshuiensis
TATATATATATATATAAATACGCACACATACAGTATATATTTTGAAAATATTTACATTATATTCTTATATTTTATATTATATATAAATATATTTAATATATAAACATATCCTGTTTTTCTTAAATATATACATGCATGTTTTTGTATTTACATATACATAATAAATATACACAGTATACACACATATATTATGTAAAGAAAAACTTTTATTTTGGATGTGATTAATCGCGATTTATCGAGTGACAGCACTAACAATAATAATAATGATAATAATATTTTTATATTATTTTGGTAGTGTGTAATATATTATATTTCATATAATATAAAATATTAGGTAGCAAAAACTGTTTCAACATTGCCATCACAGGAATACATTTCACTTTAAAACATAATACAAAAAATCTGTTAAAATGTAATAATATTTCACAATATTACTTTTTTTATTGTATTTTCAATCAAATAAATGAAGCCTTGGTACGTATAAGAGACGTTTTTCTAAAACTTCATTATTCCAAACCTTTGACCTGTAGTGTTGTTTCAATAAGGAACAGGCTTTAAAGACATAGTGGTTGAAAACTGTCTGATATTGCAGAGTCATCAACATAATGCATTTTCAAGGTGAGCCTTCACTGAAAAGCTATGAATATCGTCATGCAACACCTCAGAAAGCTAATTTTTGTTCTCCAAAGTAAGGTCAACCTTTAACTCTCATGTTGACATCCTCAGAGTTCTGGCTCCCACTCAGCTCTAATATTCCGGACACTTTGGTTGTTTCCCGACTTAGTTTGTAGCCCACATCTCCGCAAATCCCATTACCACTATTGACACTGAAGCACACCATTACAGTATGCAAATTACTTTGCTCTTAGCAAGATAATGCAGCTTTAAGGAGTGGAGGAGTGTGCAGATTAACACGCCTGTCTTTCGGACCACCATAACAGAACGTTACCTCAGCAGCTCCTGTTTGTTTGTTAGCGCTATATGTACTGTCAACTGCAGAGGACCTTTTGACCCAGAGGTGGTGATCTCAGACTGAATAACAAAACGATTTCTTAACATTAAACCTGAGAGGCACTGCATTCCGATTCCTGGATTGAGGATTCCTGCACTTGGTTGCTATAGTAACAGAAGTGTTGGATGGAGTCTGTGTGTTCTCACTTTGTGTACTTGGTGCACTCCTGTGGGGCTCCCACGTGCCACTCTTTCTGCTATTTCAGAAGCCCTTGTGTAATTGTGTCATGCAAATTTGCTCCTCGGTGGGGAAAAAAAAGCTCTTTAGTCTCCGAGAGTTGCACGGCGGAGCTAAAAATATTGTTTCTGGATATTTTTACCCTCCCATGACTCTAAAGAATCTAGATTGCTTTCTGAAGGCGGTTCTTTATGATGTGTAGGCTGTCTGAGGTGAAGGCTGTGAAAACAATGTGATTATTAGGGTTTTCATTTTCATTAAAACCTCAGATTAAGGCACTGAGGTGAGATGACCTATGAAATGACAGGAAACAAGAGGTATTCCTCCGTTAACAAGGGTTTAATACTCTGGATGTTGCACAAGTTGCAAATTATTGCCAAGTAACTCAGGCTTATGAGGGTAATATGGCATATAATGATAATCAAACAAATGGTCCACGTAATTGTTTGATGTCCTCTGATATTTACGCTGAATGTGGCTCTGAATGTGGCTTTAAATCAATATTCAGATGAAAAAATAAAGAGCATAGATGCTTACTTCTTTATATGTAGTGTAAATCCACACAAGAAAACTCTCCAGCGCAAATGATGCTCTAAATGTAATGTTTCTGTTTAATGAGCCCCTAAAAGACCGATTTGGCTTCGAAAATTACTGCCACTGAGATAGTGTTATTTCTGAAATGAAAAAAATGAAACGCTAAAATTTCTTCTCAATTTGTTTTTTAAAGGCCCTCTACCTTTGTTCATTAAATGTACTGTGCTTTTTGTCGAATAGATGGTGTGAAAATAAAGATATTAATTAAAAAATCAAACAAACCAGAGTTTGCTACAATAATTTGAGTTGGATTTCAAGCTAGGATTGTTTAATGTTCCTCTCAGAAGCTTTGTGCTATTAAATTATATGGGTTTAGATGTAAAATGCTGATCATCCTGTCAATGTCAGAGTTGTTTTTCCAAAGAAAACTGCATCTGATGATTCCAGAATGTCTTGAGTTTTGTGGGCAAAAGTGGAACAACATGCAAAATGCAACATGAATTTATTGAGAGGTGCTGCATTTCATCATGCATTGACTGTTTTCATTACATCAGTACAATACAGCATGCTAATAGACTACTGTGTACACATTCAACAAAGCTACAATTTGGTAAATAATGATAGTGTTAGACAAGCTTTGAATTTTGTCATCTTTTTTATATTTAATTACTTAGTAATTTTACATTTATTTATTCATTTTTAATTTGGTTATTTTTAGTGGTGTGTATTTTAGTGGTTCTTTATTTAGCAGGCTGAGAAGTTAAAAATAGTATGACTTTTTAAAATGTGTCTCAAGACTCCTAACATATTTTGAGTGTACAGAGTAAAAGTGTAAGAAATGTGTCTGATCAACCTGGAACCCAGCCTGATGATTTTGTGCTTCTTCAAGACAAGTTTGTTGAATAATCCTGTAAGACTCTGGGTTTTAAAACCTGGGGGTTCCAAGGATCCCCAAATTTGATTATCATTTTCAAAAATACAAATGCTTGTACACAACCGTTGAAATATATATATTTTTTTTTTTACATTTTTGAAAGAAGTCCCTTATGCTCAACAAGGCTGAAATTATTTGATCAAAACTACATTAAAACAGTAATATTGTGAAATGTTATTACAATTTAAAATAACTGTTTTTGTCACAATACGCTGGAGCACGGGAACGAGGAGACGTGGAGATTTCACAAAACAAGAGTCTTTAATAATTCAAAAGGGAGTCACAGAGCACAAGGAAGACGTTCACAATGAGTAGACCCGACAAAGGAAGACTGAACAAACTGGACTGGGGGGGCACGGGTGGGAACTTGGGAGGTGGCTCAGGAGGAGGACGGACACCCGGGAGGGGGCCGGCAGACAGAGACCAGGGAGGTGACGGTGGTGGGAGGAGCCAGGGAGGAAACAGGAGGAGCCAGGGCGAATCAGACGGAGGGAGGAGCCAGGGAGGAAACAGGAAGAACTTGGAGCAGGAGGAGCCAAGCAGGACCCAGGCCACATCCATGAAGGCGACCCACGGTGGAGCTGATGGAGGGAGGAGCCATGGAGGAGGAATGGCTGCTGACTCCTGGCCAGAACTTAGGAACGATAGCCCTCTCCTCTTCGGTGTGGCACAGTCGCCGCGCCATACACGGCTCACCCTCAGCTGCGGTGCAGGGGGTGGATCTCCTCTCCGCGCTCGCACCGTCCGTGGCTTTCTCCCTCGTGGCGGCCGTTATTGCCGGCTCACACACCTTGACTGATGTCATTTGCAGCTCCGGCTCCGCGGCGATCCTCAGCACTGTCGCTCCATGACGATGGCTCGTCAGTCGCGGCAGGCTCCGGCTCTCCGTCAGCGGTGGGCTCGGGCATGCGCTCCGCG
>NW_015542345.1:1904930-1908868 GCF_001515605.1 Sinocyclocheilus anshuiensis
AACGGAAACAAAAAACACTGAGGAAAAAAAACGGAAACAAAAAACACTGAGGAAAAAAAACGGAAACAAAAAACACTGAGGAAAAAAAACGGAAACAAAAAACACTGAGGAAAAAAAACGGAAACAAGAGGGGATCCATAGAAACAACGGAAACAAAAAACACTGAGGAAAAAAAACGGAAACAAAAAACACTGAGGAAAAAAAACGGAAACAAAAACGGAGGGAATACACGGAGGTAATTGTATTCGGTCGGGTCTTCTGTCACAATACACTGGAGCACGGGAACGAGGAAATGAGGAGACGTGGAGATTTCACAAAACGAGAGTCTTTAATAATCCAACAAGGAGTCACAGAGCACAAGGAAGACGTTCACAACGAGTAGACCCGACAAAGGAAGACTGAACAAACAGGAACTTAAATACAAGGGATGATTACTTAACACAGGTGCACAGAATGAGACAGGAACATGACCAAAAAAGGGAACACAGGAACAGAAACAGGGGCAAAACATAACAAAACAGGTCCATGATCCTGACAGTTTTCTAATTTATTTCATTTTAAAATGTAATTTATTCTTGTGATGGCAAAGCTGAATTTTCAGCAGCCATTACTCCAGTCTTTAAGTGTCACAATATTCTTCAGAAATCAGAGTAATGTGTTGATTTGGTGCTCAAGAAAAATTTATTATTAACAGTACATTACATAACATTAATATTATCAGTCATTTTCACAGTGATATTTTCTCCAAAATTTTACCCCATTGTATATTTTCAAAAGTTGAATAGTAGCTGGTTTGCTAAAGCCAGGGGTTTTGAATCTGTGTAGTTTTAGTGTAGTTTTATTGTCTGTCATTATACATCAGTTACTAGATCCAAGAGGCATAAAGGCAGTAAAACCTCTGTAGGACACTTGTAAAAACTCCTCTGCTGTAAGTAATAATGCTTTTTTATGACATAGCGGGCATCATTGGTCTCAAAACAGATTTTCTAAATCCATCTTGCTATCACAGAATGATCAAACAAGGCCGTGTTTACTGAGCGATTAGGAGTGGATCAAAGGCTGATTGTTACATTTGCATTAGAATGGGAATGAGATTTACATTCTCGGGCCGACTTTGTCATAGCCCCCTGCCAAAAGCATATTTTCTTCAGGAATATGGGAAAAAGACGGAGAAGTTTAAAAAAAAAAAAAAAAGTCCAATTCCCCCCGAGGGCTTTTTTTTTTTTTTTTGTTTTCTCGTTGGAAAGCACGTCCGGGAGAGACAGCGCCTGTGTCTTTGTTGAGAAGAATCAAATATTCATCCATTGTAAAGCTGCCATCTAGATATTTTTTCAAACCCTCTGTAAGAATTTCTATTCTTCTTATTTAAAACACAGAGAACAAAACTGGTTGGACTTGATGTATGTCTGAAAGGTTCGGCGATGTGGCCTTTGCCATTTGAAAGAGGCAACAGCTTGGAGAGTGCTGATTGTGCCAGAGAAGTGCACCCTGAGTTGATTTTAGAAAGGGGTTTACATGGGCACCACACTGTGCTCTGAAACACATTTTTCCAACAGATGCCAGCAGGAAACAGCATGTTGAATAGGTAGGAAAAATACAGCATGAGGGTAGATCTCCATTTAGCCAAAGGAACAGGCCACATTAAGTGGAGGAAATGTGGCACATTTCAAGGAATAGTTTGTCCAAAAATGGGGGAAAAAACAAGAAAGCTGAAAATGTTCTCACCATCATGCCATCCAAGATGAGTGTAGAACAGATTTAAAAATATCATTAAATCACTTACTCACCAGTGGATCCTCTGTAGTGAATGGGTGCCGTCAGAATGAGAGTGTAAACAGCTGATCAGTTAATATCTTGTGACGTGAAAAGTATAAATTGTTTATAACAATAAAATTCATCAACACATTTTTAACTTCAAAACCATTCTTCCGAAGTTTGAGTCCTCTATTCATAATATTGCTTTCTCTAGTGAAAATGCTTTGTCTGAGTCAGGAGAGAAATATGCACAGATCAAACACTGTTTACAAGTGAAAACAGATCAAAACAGTTGTAAACAAGTACTTCAGTGGATTTTGATGTGAGAGAACAACAGAAGACTTTTTCCACGTTATTATGGATTATGGACTGGTATTTTGGCCAGAAGCAATGGTTTAAATTGAAAATGCCTTGATGGATTTGTTTATTACAAAAACTTTTTGCTTCACAATACATAAATTGATGGACAGGAGTCGTGTGGATTACTTCTGGATTACTGTGATGGTTTCATCAGCAGTTTGGACTTTCATTCTGACGGCACCCATTCACTGCAGAGGATCCTTTGGTGAGCAAGTGACTTTTTTTCCTTTGGTGGGCAGCATTTTTCCAAATCTGTTCAGATGAAGAAATAAACTCGTCTACATCTTGGATTACATTTTCAGTAAATTTTTATTTTTGGGTGAACTATTTCTTTAAATGGCTTCCAACAAAAAAAAAAAAAAACTAAAACAATCTGTCAGCCTACAAAAAAAGTTTAACATCACTTTAGCAACTTTGTGGTCATGTGGGGATAGCTGTTTTTTATTATCTGCAGCAAATTGTGGTAACTCTAAGTGATTTTGACAGCTGTTAATCAGTTGTGAAACATGGTCATTACTGTCGAAATGAAGCGTCTCTCCCTTGCCCTTTCTGACTCTTCATCCTCCAGTGGCCTGAAGTTTTAAGCTAGATCAATGGCCACTGCTTCTTGTCCTGCGCTTATCTTTACGGTACGTACCACAGCTATTTGGGTCAGCTGTGTGGCAGAGGAGAAACAATTAAAAAAACCTCCCTCTTCTCCTCTGGGTATAACTCTTTGTGCAGAAAGATGGGTTTTGTAATAGATTTTTGTCGGTGTAAAATGAGACGCTGACCTCTGAGTCCGCCAAGCTCAATGGCGTCTGGAGAGGCGAGGGCAGCGCTGTCCCCGTGGGCTTGGAGCAAATTTAATTCTACCCATCACTCTCTGTGATGATGTTAGTCATGCATCCGATAATGAAAAAAAAAAACACATTCATGCCATCACTAAAAAAGCTTTCTATAATATTTTAAAAGCACGAATGGATACAAACAATTATGGCATGTTGAGCAGGGCGTTGAACCCAGACAAATGGCTTTGTCTGTGTTTGTTTTGGCTTTTATATGTCCTCAGCAAAGTGTTTGGCTATGTCTGGTTGCCAGTGTTGGGAAGGTTACTTTGGAAATGTAATAGGTTACAGATTACAAGTTACCCTACTTAAAATGTAATAAGTAGTGTAACTTTTCAATTACTTTATTAAAGTAATGTAACTGATTACATTTGATTACTTTTTGATTACTTTTCTAAATTTATAATGTTTTCAACTGTTTATCATTTTCAAACATGTAAGCCAGGCAGGGTAAACTGTACAGTAGTACTCAACACTGATTACTGTCACACTTTTGAAATCCTTCATCACTTGAATTAAGATTATGTCAATTTTAAAGTAGACATTGGATGCAAAATTCCCTTTTACATGGTGTTTGCATATAAATGTATCTTAGCAGTGTGTGGACACAGCCACCCTACAATGATAAAAATCCATTCATTACTTTTTTTTTTTTAATCCGCCAAAATCCTAAACAGTCTCAATTATCTAGCCGTTTTGATTTTCTGAGCAGTATGATGTCATATTGTTCAGGCCCCACCCACAACCGCTGATGTACTGTCCAATATTAGCTGTAGCGACAATGTCTTGCAATGCAGGTGTTTTGTAGTTTTGTGATGTAGAAGAACATTAGAATCTTAATTTTCTCCCGACATCAGAACCAGGATGCATAAGTTTTGTTTTTAATGGTAATGCGCCACTGAATACACCTAAATTCGTTTATGTCTGCGCAAATAATTTTACTCCAGACTGCTTTCTGAATGAGAGACAATTCAAGGCAGGTTTTGTTAAAAAGTT
>NW_015542345.1:1910093-1912939 GCF_001515605.1 Sinocyclocheilus anshuiensis
CATTAGTTTTGTTTTTAATGGTAATGCGCCACTGAATACACCTAAATTCGTTTATGTCTGCGCAAATAATTTGACTCCAGACTGCTTTCTGAATGAGGGACAATTCAAGGCAGGTTTTGTTAAAAAGTTAAAACTCAAGGATAGATCAGTACCCAGTGTTCGTGATCCAGCTTCACCTCCAGAATAAGTAAGTCTAACGCTTTATATTTTTTAATGATTATTTTTAAATCGCCTTTGCTCTTCCATAGAAGAAAGGGGCGGGTGAGCAGAGCTCATTAGCATTTAAAGGGACATGCCCCAAAATGAGTCGCTGTGAACAGAGCAAGGTAAAAAGGGTGTTGTTTTACACGACCACTGAGGAATTTTAACCAAAGTATGTTGCAGACCGTTCATGAAGACCCTAAAGAATCATACCAACTTGTGGAAGATCAGTGTCCCCTTTGAAGCACAGCCACCACAAAATCAGACTTACTTTGAGATCATTCTGAGGTTAAATAAATATTTAAAATCATAAAAAGAAATATTTTATCAGCTATGATACTGTTTTGGAATCAAATCTTTACATAGCTATAACAGTAAACACTGGAATCTAACAATGTTTTGGAAAAAAAACAGTTAATCTAAAAAAAAAAAATGAAGCATAGCTATACATAAACCCATATAGGAAATAAAAGAGTTATCGAATAAGCTTGTTCTAAACTCCTGAAACATTGGTGTTTCATATTTTAGAGCAGTCACTGCAATTTATGAAAGAAATCAATTAAATCTGTATGTGGGAGTGTGTGTGAAAAAAGCAGATGTAATTCCCTTTGTAATCCTTAACATTTTCATAAGTAACTAATTTAATTACACATTTTTTCTCAGTAACTGTAACTGATTACAATTACTTTTATTTTGTAATTAAATTACGTAATTCCGTTACATGTAACTAGTTACTCCCCAACACTGCTGGTTGCATATTGAACACATTTTTTTTTAATGTTGTTTTTTGTTTTTGTTGGTGTTTTTTCTTTTCTTTTTTTCTTGTTTGCTTCCAATCATCTTGGACGTGCACCTGTAGCTGTGGATTCATGAAGTATCTGTGGTTTTGTTTACCTTTTTTTCCCCCTCTTTGTAGCAGTTTGCTCCAGCAGGAACTGCTTGTTTGGACTGTTGTTCTTGCACTCTTGTTCTATTTGGACTAGTAAATTGCAAGCATGCTGATCCATACCATCTCTCTGGACTATACTGTTGACTCGACTGTTATTATGTTGTGTATTAAGATTTTATTTTATTTTTTTGTTATATTGTTTGGCACTTGATAATTCATTTTGTTATGTTCATGTATTTCTGTTGTTCTTAAAATGTATAAACAAAAATGTAAACTTTACTAAATGTACAAAATTTATATTTAAACTCCAAAATACAAAATGTATTATGCAATTTGTTTATATGTTTTAATCCATTTTTTAATGTATTTTTGTGTTCGATAAAATATATGAACAAGAATATCTAAACAAAAAAAGCTTAAACATCTTTAAAATGCATACAATTTTGTAGTTTATGTATTTTTTTAATTTTCTCTCGATATTTTATATTATTAATTTTGTTTGTAATTTTATGTTTTGGTAAGTGTATTTTCATAAAAGTATTATTATATTGAAAAAAAAAACTCTTAAATGATTAAAAAATAAAATGCACAAAATGTGTTGTTCATAAAATATATGAAATATGTGAACAAAAAATTAAAACTGCATAAGAAAATGTACAACAATAACAAGCAACATGAAAACTATGCTTTTTTGGTATATATGCATTTTGTAAAGTTATTTTAATCATATTTGTCTAAAGGGCTATTAATCGTTGTTTGAACCCTTTTTAATGAGGAAAATATGACTGAGTGCCCCTTTAAGTGTGTAAGCAGCAGATTTTGTAAAGATGGGTCACTCTCAGCCTCACACTCCACTTAAAAGGTAGCAGTGGCAGCAGTGTACAGCAGTGGGATAAAACCCTTCTCCTCTCCTCTCCTCTCCTCTCTGTTTTATCTTTCCATAACGGGGGCAAGTAACACCTCCCCCCCACACACACACACACTTTCTCCCTAACCACTCAAAGCCTCTATCTTTGTTATAATTCATCCTTCCAAGGGCTGTTCATTTCACTTCTAATCTGTACCCAACCTTGCCTTGCCCTTCCTCAATCTGTCCGTCTCTTGTGACCGGTCGTGGCTTAAGTCACATTGTTATCATTCAGTTTTGCCTTTCTGACAGACGAGTTTATACACCATGTTATCCCTGGTATAGCATAGTATGCCATTTTATGTTGATGTGAGAGCAGATTTTATTATAGATTATGGTCTTGATAACATTGTTGTAATCAGTTGGGCAGTGAAAAGGAGGTGTGTTGTAGAAACTGAAGAATTACTGGGATCACAGGCCTGTTGGCTTTTAAGTGTACTTTAATCTATAGATTTGTCTGTTTGCCAGTTAAATACATGCAAGAAAGAGCTTGTGATTTATGTCGATGGAGGTGATGGATAAGGCTGGAATGTTGCAGAGAAAAGCATTGTGCTGAGATTGCGCTCCTGGTGCTGTTCCCATCTGGAGCATTTATATTTTTTATGTTCCTCATCTTTGATGTTCACTCACATCTCCATCTTATGATTCAGCTGATGTATAAAGGATAGTTATGGATAATCCCTAAAGCTTAGACAACATACTTTATACAATTTTAAAGAAAAGAGGCATATATTTGATCTTTTATTTATTTTTCTATTTTCCATTGGACATCTAACTCAAAACTAAGCCTTTCCTCTAGAGCCGGGTTTTTAGCTGGCAGTCCACGAACCCTAAGGGGATCCATAAAGG
>NW_015542345.1:1912992-1930641 GCF_001515605.1 Sinocyclocheilus anshuiensis
GCAGAAGGTCTCTGAATTGGTATATCACAGCATTTCCTTTTTTTAATGTTTCTGAAATAGTAATATTGTAAAATATTATTATTATTTAAAATGACTGTTTTGCATCTTAATATATATGAAAAATGTAATTTATACCTGTGATGGCAAAGCTGAATTTTCAGCATCATTATTCCAGTCTTCAGTGTCACGTGATTCTTCAGAAATCATTCTCATAGATTTAATGCTGAAGAAACATTTCCTGTTATTAACAATGTTCAATATTATATTTTTTTATTATTAACAAGCAGTTTGCTGATTGATATTTTTGTTGAAACAGCAAAACTATGATTTTCAGCATTCTGTGGTGAATAGAAAGATCCAAAAGAAGAAGAAGAAAAGAGAAATTTAATGCATCCACTCTGAATAACAGTGTTAAGTTCTTTAAAAGAAAATACAGTATAATTGAGGACATAACCTTATTCTACCGGTTTATTCTATAGAACATAAAACCATCAATTACAAATCTAAAATTTGTTCTGTTTGATCATGTTTGATCATGATGTGATGTCAAAGGATGTAATTAACTGAGAATCTAGAACATGTTGTTTATGTAATAAAGTTGTTAAATTGAAGAATTATAGAATACCATACTGGGAAAAAAAAAGCGCCTTACTAAAACCACACTCTAAAAAATGCTGGGTTGTTTCAGCCCAATTTTGGGTCAAATATGGACTAACCCAACTGTTGGGTTAAAAAGTTAATTTAAAAATGTAACCAAAATGTAACCCAACAGTTGGGTTAGTCCATATTTGACCCAAAATTGGGTTGAAACAACCCAGCATTTTTAGAGTGCAGCCTAAGCTGGTGATTCATGGTTTTGCTGGGTAACCATGTGCCTCAAAGCTCTCTCAAACCACCCAAAATGCCATCCTGAGACCAGCAAATCAGTTTAGCATTTTAGCAGGATATATAGTGTTATTGGGTGTTTTAAGCATTTTATTTTTATTTTTTGGCTATATTTCCTTTGTTGACATTTTGATTATTGTTTCTTCTTTCACTGGGGTAAACATCCCCCCAATGTGATAATGCATCATTGACTTTTGTGACATGGGTTAAAGGCACAAATAAAAAGTCAATTTTACCAAAAAGGGGATAAAACGTCCCCAGGGCAAAGAAAAATCTGCCAGTTTTCTGGAAGCCTGTCTGTAGTGAGACAAATTGGTAAGATAAGTATCTTTCTCTCTTTTGTTGACCAGAACAAACAAAATGTATAATCCAAGGGTCAAATTGATCTGTTGTCGGATTTTAACCAGCACCACTTGTCAGGTGCGATTTCATAGAGCAAAGCAACAGTAGATAGTGCTAGTATTTTAACAACAACAGAGATGCAGTCACAGGACATTCAAGAGAGAGTGACAGCCAGAAAGACGTGCAACAGAAAGGAAACATGTCAAGAGTAACAAAGAGAGGAAAAGATATGAGATTTGGAGCAATTTCATTGAGTGCACTGCTATGGTGGCTATGACAGTTATGAGATTGTATCTAAAGCAATAACTCAACAAGTACTTATAACACATAGGCATGCAATTTCCCATAAGTCACTGCTCACATAGTGCCAATGGCACAGTGCTGCTCAACTCCTAGATAAAATTGCATCATTTCAACTACTAATGCTGATGACATTTCTCATCGTTCTCACCTTTGTTTTGAAATAGGAGATGCTGATGACAGACTATGGCATTCATAATAAACTTTTCAACTCTTAAAACTTTGAATGCTACAGTCTTTATTTACAACTGAAGATTAGCTTCCATTAAATTAAAAGTGTGTGTGTGTGTGTTAATAGCTTACTAGGTTTTGGAACAGAGTTTTAGTCTCTCCAGGCCTTTGTCCTCTCCTAATGCGGCCCATGTTTACATTCTAACAATAAGTTGTCTGAAAAGACAAAGCCTTAAGTTTGCGTGCAGATTGTCATGGTCGGTGGATATCTACAGTCTGCTCAGTACTTCTGTGCTTTGCTGTCACTGTCAGTATCAGTGACTTGCTCAAGGGAAGTGTTGGACCTCGCAGACCGCTGGCAAGAAAATGAATTACGTCAAGACTTGACTTGAATGCTGAGAATTATAGACATGAGATCTAAATGAGAGGTGTGAATGAAAATGGCGGCTGACTAATGCCTGTAATTTGATCCAATAGAGCTGATGACATTTTGTCTAAATTGCAAATTGCTTTGGAAAACTATTTTGTCCCTATAGTATTGCATTGCACAGACAGGCAGATAATCAAAGGGTAGACAAGAAAAATCACATCCAACATGCACAACACATACACACGTACATACAGTGGAGTCCAAACGCTTGAGACCACTCCAAAAATCTGGGATTTAAAACTGAAAATAAACAGAACATTTTAGGAAAATTCAAATACAATGAAATAAGAAATGTGATGACATAGTATCATTAAGATAATATTTGAGATTATGCAGTATTTCTAGGTCACTGTTCAATCCAGAATTTTTGTGACACTCTGAAATTCATTTTTTAATGCAACTTTTAATTCACAGTTTTATGCTGATAATAAAATCTAATTTTAACATTTTTTATTAGAAAAATTTTAAATTGGGGATATTTGTGACACTGAGCCAGTGAACATTTGGAAATTCATGTTTCAGTATAAATTAATTCACAGTTTATATGCTATAACATATAACATAGCATAACATAACAATTGTTATGGAGCGACTGAGACGAGAGGCGTGCTGATCCATATGCAAAGCTTTATTCAAAGACAAGGTCAAAACAGGCAGTGGTCAACACCAGCAAACAGATATAGGCAGGACAGGACGAAAGAGTAATCCATAAACCAGGCGTGGGTCAATCGACGGCAAACATAATCCAGAGGGCGAGGCAAATGGGTAATCCACAAACAGGCAATAGTCCAGGCGAGGTGCAAACAAAGTCCGAGAGGGCAATGCAAAGGGTAATCCAAAGCATGCAATGACTCCAGGACAGACAGAGATCAGACAAGACGAGGTAAACAGGCTAGGATCAAGACACGGGTGAAAGCAGGCAATGAACAAGACTAGACTAGACTTGACTCGAGAACTAGGACTGGGAATTGGCTCCGTAATATAGCTATTGCTAACACAGTGATAAATGCTAACAATACTCGGCACTGAATGGTCTCTTGTGTCTGGTTTTATGGTGTGTGTGTGTGATTGGCTGCAGGTGCGAATGTAATCAGTGAATTGGAACATGGGAAATGTAGTCCGTGGTAACGTAACATTCTGTGTAGTGTGAGAGTCCATATAATGGAAAGACAACCTCTGGTGGTGAGCGGATGGAAGACCACAGACAGGATTTGTGACTATAATATAATATAATATAATATAATATAATATAATATAATAGAGCTAATACCGATAGTCAGATTATTTCATTATTCAGAATGATATATGCCGATACCAGTAGTTTGGTTTTCTTAAGGAAAAACTTTCCCAACTAATGCTGTAAAGCAGGGCTGTCCAAACTCGGTCCTGGAGGGCCGGTGTCCTGCAGAGTTTAGCTCTAACCTTAATTAAACACACCTGAACCAGCTAATCAAGGTCTAATACTTGAAAGACCGAGTTTGGACAGCCCTGCTGTAAACTATACAGGGAACCCTCTCATTTGGTACATTAGAGGTTAAAATGAACAACAACACTATTATATACAATGCTGTTTATTTTCAGATATAATAATCACACTTTAATAAAAATGTCTCTATACAACTCAAGTACACATAAGGTAGTTTTCATAAAAAACTTGTCTTCATGGCAGATTTATTCAAACATACATGTATAATTAACAGTAATTAAGCCCCCTCTAGTGTTTTTTACATTTTTGATACATTTTGGTAAGTTGTACTGTATCTTTCAACATACCGTTTATTCATGTTTATTTCGCACAATAACTTGTATTATAGTGGAAGAGACTTGCATTCGGCGCTGCTGCTTGAACTTAAGCGATCTGAAAAGCCACATTTAAGAGCGTTAAAACAACATTTTTTGTTTAAATTTGTTTGAAATTAAGGGAAAAACGTGGACCTGCCATCCCTTGTTTAAACTATGGGTCATTCATAGGGTCAAACAGAACCCGCGTTAACAACATTGCATTGATGGGTTGTTATTGCTTTAATCTGGACAGCCCTAAATTCAACACAAGAAACATTTTATTTATGCACGTTGCTGTCTGGCGTGCTTTTGACTGACAGAAAATAATCGGCCCTGATCATCAGCTGATTTATTTTTCTGCTCTTATTGTCAAATACGATTATTGGCTGTACATCAGTGCATCCTTATATAATAAAATATAAAATTTTTAGATCATTTTTACTAGCAAAATTTAAAAAGTATTATGCTGTAATGATTCAGTCAACTGAAGGAGAGCGTAGTGAAGAACCCAAGTGCAGTTTATTTATAAAGGTGATCCAAACATCCAAACAATAAATCCAAGACTAGAAACACAGACTTGACTTGACGAGGCATGAACAGACTTGACTTGACATGAACAGACTTGACGTGGCATGAACAGACTAGACTCACCGACAGCGGGTTACAAAATCAATACACGACCAAGACTATGGGAACATGATGGCTACTTATATCAGACAATGAGGGTCACATGACATGAACAAACCAATGGGAAACAAGACACATGACTAAGACAACCAATCAGAACATGACACATGAACCAAAGAACAAATCAGAACATAACACACAGACAAGGGAATCACATGACAGAACAGGAAATTAAACTAAGATCATGAATACAAAGCAAAAGACATGAACACCAACACAACCCAAAACAAACCCTGACATATGTCTATAGTCTTATGATATAATTCAGAATGCAGTAATACAGGTGCATCTCAATAAATTAGAATGTCGTGGAAAAGTTCATTTATTTCAGTAATTCAACTAAAATTGTGAAATATATAAATTACAGCATTTTTAAATAATAATCTTAGATTTTTAGATTCCATTGTGCACGGTGGTACACAAAGGGACAGTTCATGCTTGTTGGTGACCATACAGTGTTTTTGAGTGGGCGTTATTTCTTGTCATATGGTGAGAGAATGCACAGAGTATGGACTTTAGGCTGGTGTTTTTTGGGGCCAGTGCTGCAGGCTGGTGATGTAATGCAGTCTTGCTGTCAGTGTGTTACGGTGAGTTTTACAATACAACAAGACTCCCTTGCTAAACCCAACAGTTTATTGAGCTAAGTCATCTGTGTTCCAGGTAAATGATGTAACATGGTAAAAAGTGTTCTCCTCACTTGTGTTTTGTTGTGTGTGTGTTTATTTTTTTACTACAAAATGTTTAGCCCAAGTAGAATGAAAAGCCAGAGAGGGCTAGCATCTGTGCCAGTTTTAAAAAAGCAGAGAGCAGTGTGTGATCTGTGTCATCAGGATTCTCTCAGCATTCTTCTGAAAATAATAAGGTGTCTTGGTGCTCCTTTAATTAAAGCATATTTTAATTATTTATGTTGTTTGTTTTTGAGGGTAAAACCATCATCTACTGAAGAGGAGGGGGGCGATAATGAACTGATAAAGATGTTAACAAACTAAAGATGAATTTCTAGTTTCCTGCTGCTAGCATTTAGCTAATTAGGACCAAGCCAGGAACTTAATAAATAACAATGAAACAATTAAAATGTGTCCCAGTTAAGATGAAAGACTGCTGTTAGCCTTGAATTTGTATGATTTTCTTTCTCTTCAAGCGTTTTCTGACTTTGTCTACAAAGGGCTCAGGTTTTGGCTGGTTAGCATGGCCTTGTTATAGACCCTGGTTGATGCCACAACTACACCATCTGACTGCAAAAACATATTTCTCCATTGACGACAATTCAAAAGTGTAATTTTGTTTTATTTAAGGCTTTTTTAAGTGTGAAATTAAATGCTAATGGGTAGCTTTTCCAGGTCCTTTAGACTTGGTGCTTATTTTAACAACTCTGGTTAAGCTGGTTATTTACTTTTTTTCATTCTGCTTATTCCCCTATATCCAAAGATACTCATGCACTCCTTATTGTTTATGAAAGTTCAAAAGGAACTTAACAACTTAAGTATTAACACCTTTTTGTTCTTTACAGGTCATTCCTCAAGTGCTAATTAGAAGGAAAAATCCTTTTGACAGGAGATTTGAACTATCTAGAGCTTATCACGTGAAATTGAGTGAGGTGCAGTGAGTTGCTATTTGAAGGTGTTATATATCTCAATTATGCTGCATAATTCAAGTTTGAATCGAAAATAGAACATAGATGGAAATAAATCATTGCGGTATTTCAATACACAGTATTACCCACAGTGAGAATCCTACAACGTTAGCATGACTCAATTATAATTATCTTCTCTCTTTAGCTCCGCATTTTGTGCCTGTTTGTTTTAAGATATTTTTAAGTCACAGGGGGACACTAAGAAGTCAAGCAGCACCTCCAAAATCTTTCCGATCTATTTCAAGGTTATAATTATGCTTCCATTGAACTATGATGAGAAGAAACCAGATGCATTCATCTCTTCCTGCTTTTATTTACAGGGATATATAGCCTTTTTCTCTCCAAGAAATCCACATATTTTGCCAAAAGAGCACCTCAGCATGGAATCCAGGCTGGCTTCTCCGGGTCTGGATTATCTATGGTCTGGTTAAACCGTTTTTCTCATTGGACTAATGACTGAACCATCAAGTGGCATCAGAGAAAATGAAAATTTCCATCATTTTCCTCTTTTCTGCCAAACGTATCTAAATTACAAGCACTCGGTGTTTCTTCACAGCTTTAATTGTTGACAAGAATGCATAGTGTTTTGTGCACGTGTCATATTATTGGGAATAAGCACTCGGGTGTCCTCTGAGGGCTGTCCCATATCTCGCTTCATTATATAGTGTTGCCAGTGCAAATGAGTCTGTTTTTTTTTCCGTAATATATTTGCATGCTTTCTTAGTGTGCAAAGAAAAGTATTGTTTTCAGATGTATAGCAACAATCTGGTGGCCTTGAGTACTTCATAACGGCTTTGTTTGCATTTTCAGAAAAGCTGCAACTGTGGAGAGGCAGAAAGATTAAGATTCCGCATAATTAAATTCAGAGGAAATGTTGATTTTCTGTCTCTCAAGCCATTCTCATAAAATCCCTTTCACATTTGAATGCATTTCACCCCGCTCTATGCACTAAAGTGCTGTCTTTAATGACCTGCCGTTCTTTCTCTTGATATAGAAGGACGAGAGCAGACTGACATGCAACATATGACACTAATGCAATTATTCATTGATTTCAGAAAGATTCCCAAGAGGCTTTGATGCTATTGCTGAACAGTGAGGGCATTGCCAACCAAGGGGCTCATCCATAAACGAGGCATTTTGCTCTTTGCTTTTCAGCGACAGTTCCCCAGTTGCAGCGTTTAATGCATTTTTGATGGTCTTGTAATCTGTGACAAAATCAGCCTGTTAGCTAAAACGGACCCTTTTGCATTAGATCGGCTGCCCGGCTTGCTTTTGATCATGATGAACTGCAAATGCTTTTCTCATCTCATCTCATTCCAGACCTCCTTGACACAGCAGTCTTGACATGTACACTGATGCGCTAAATCAGTCAGCTGCAGATGCGGGTGAGGAGACTATCTGTGCCGCTCCCAGATCACGTTGTTATCACTGTAATAGGCCTGATCAAATCAAGCTACTCCAGCTAATACTGTCAACAGGATGTCTCGTATCACAGCCGAGCACTGCAACTGAGTAAAGCACATATACTATTCGACGGGGGGGCGGTCAAATCCAGCAGTGATTACCAAATATCTTGGACTTCAGGGGTGTGGTAGTGCTCATGTGAGCTTGGCTTGTTATGTCTCCCTTTTCTCTCCCAAAATATATATATTCACTCTAAGAGGGCCCCTGATGTCACATGGATTATTTTACCGATGTCCATGCTACATCTCTGGACTTGGGAACATTTCAGTTGCATTGCTGTCTATGCAGGGCCAGACAGCTCTCAGATTCCTTTAAAAATATCTTAATTTGTGTTCCGAAGATGAACGAAGGTCTTACGGGTTTGAAACGACATGAGGGTGAGTAATTAATGACAGAATTTTCATTTTTGGGTGAACTATCCCTTTAAAATACAAAAGTATTAGAAAAAGAAAAAAAATATTCTAAATAATTGTAGCAGAAAGTGCATTTTGGAAATGTTTTAAAGGAGACATATTATGCTCCTTTTTACAATATGTAATATAAGTCTCTGGTGTCCCCAGAATGTGTCTGTGAAGTTTCAGCTCAAAATACTCCACAGATCATTTATTATATCATTTTGAAAATGCCTATTTTGAGTGGAAGCAGAAACACACTGTTTTTCGGGCCTGCTTCTGATATACGGTTTTCTGAGTGCACACATCTGAAGCACACGAACAGAGAGCAGCTGTCACAGCATGTGAGTACTAAACTAAGTTCTCATTCACACACAAGTTTATGTTAAAAACACACACGAGTTACAAAACAGTCGGTTATGTCTGTGAAGGTAAACTGCTGGGAAATAAATCGCATGTTTATTTTAGATCTGTGTGGCATTAGAAATATACATTAAATAAATCAATAAATCCACTGCTCTCTTGTCTCCTCTGAGGCTGGGACTCTAAATAGTGTTCTGTGCTCGTCTGTGCAGCCAAAGACAGAACAGTTAGCATGTTTTGCTCAAACTTTCACCATGGCATTAGAACTAATACACCGTTGTCGCTTGCGAAATCAAAATGACTGCGCCGTGGATGGAAACCTACAGATTAAGGGGCGGTAATATTATAATGAGATCCCTTTGCCACGTCACCAAGGGAGCGAAATCAGATTGGGACCAGATTATAGCATTTCAAACCTGGAAAAGTCAGATTTTCATGATATGTCACCTTTAAATTCTTTTCTTTTCTTAGACAAGCAACTTTGAAAAGCACTTTGTACTATACACAATGTTTGGTTGCTTATAGGATTGCTAAAATTGTGCAGTGTGTAGAAGGCTTAAAATGTAAGTAATTTAGGTTACACTTTATTTTAAGGTGTCCTTGTTACAGTGTAATTATACATGTAAGTACTGAGTAGGCCTTATATTAATTAACTACATGTACTTACTATTTGGGTTGGGTTAGGATTAGGGTTTGGTTTAGGGTTACTTGCATGTAATTATGCATAATTTATTGTTATTATAATAGTAAGTACATGTAACTTGTAACAAGGGCACCTTAAAATAAAGTTACCGTAATTTAAAATAACTTCTTGTCTATTGAACTGATGTATCGCAGTCGTGCTGTTGGCTGCTCACTTGTCATGTGATATTGCTATTGTTGATACTGAGACTGACAAAAAACTTGCTTAATTTATAGTTTGTTTAGTGAGTGAGTAATGTTGATTCAGTAAACTCTGATGGATTCAGTTGGGGATTTGTCAAACTCAAAGTCAAACCATTAACTCGAGAGTCATTTTTCAGGCAATCAGGTGGTCACGCTTGTATTCTTTTGGATCACTAAAACGAACAATATCGTAAGAGTCATTAGATTGGGAATCATATTACACTTGTTGAGTTGTATGTTTTTGATTTACTGAAAGGATCAGTTATGTGAGAGTCATTAGATGGGGAATCATAATACACTGGTCATGTTGTATGTTTTTGATTCTTTACAAACAATCAGACCATAAGAGTCATTCGTTCGGGAATTGGGCTACACTGGTCGCGCTGTATGTTTTTGATTCACTAAAAAGTGAATCAAACACATTTTTATATTGCATTCCATCTAGTACAATGGCACACTCACATTCACAACTAAAATATGAGATGCAGAAGATGTGGTGCGGGAAACACTCATCAAAGCTGTTGAAACGAAGTTATCATCAATAGCGAACAGTGCTGGAGCACAAAGACCAGCTTTCTGAACATTTTAGGTGTCATTCGCTTTCACAACAACCAAACAAACCGAACTCTGACACCAAAAAGCTCTGGCATGAAAGTACCTTTATTCTCCTTTTCACTTGCAAGCCCTGATTTATTGTCTCAATCAGGTATGGTAAACACATCATTTTGATTTATAACGCTCCTGTCCTTATCCCCAGGCGCTCATGAAAGAGCTGCCCTGGAATGAGAATACGAGCATTCAGTGTAGCGCGCCGTTTACCGATTCAATTACCTCATTCACATCCCCGCATAAAAGCCAGAGATACATAAACATCAGAGAAAATTCATAGTATCGGATAAATCTGTCAAAGGCCTCCTTTAAGCCGTTTTTACAGGCTGTTAAAGTATCTTAGACGCAAGCCATTTTTTCCCTCGCTATCAGGCTGAAGCAATAAATGAATGGTAACATCCAAAAAACCCCTGATGAATCAAATTCAGAGAAATGACAGGAAGATGAGCTGAGATGAAGAGCAGCTGGGATATGAAGATAGGGCCGTGACATCAGCCTCTCCTGGTGAAGAAAAGCTTGATTGATTTGTTATAGAGGCCTGCGTCTTCCAAGGCCCCTGTATCCCCAAAGCTGCCAGTTGGAACACAGCGTCACCGCCATCAAATACACTCTCGGACGGAATTGATTATACAAGAACTACTTAATGTGTGTTCAGGGTAGGGCTGGACGATATGGCCAAAATTTATATCACGATATATTTCTTAATTTCGGTCGATACGATATAATTCCGATATCGATATGAACACTATTTATCTGAAATAGAAATCTTTTGTAACATTATAAATGCCTTTATCATCACTTTTGATCAATTTTAAGCATCCTTGCTAAATAAAATTATTAATTTCTATAATTTCTTTCCCAAAAAATGTATTAAAATTATACTGAATGGAATAGTGTATAATGTTACAAAAGCACATATTGATATTGAATTATTGTCCAGCCCTAGTTCAGGGCATTGTGGTGGAGGCTATTTGAAAACCCTTGAGCTTCTCCATCCATTGTCCTGATGCTGTACTCCAGGCCGCAAGTTCTTAAGGTAGAAAAAGCTTTCAGGAGGGACTAAAACAGCTGATGTTAATGTGCTGTTTATTATTGGTGTACCTGTGTTTCAACAGAAAATATGAGAATTGATATGAGAGTAAGGTGAGATCAAGGATTCTTCAGATGTCTGAAAAAAAAACTTCAAAGTGCTGCACAGATGGAGGAGAAGTGTCTTAGCTGGTGTGTCTTTTCTGCTTCCTAGCCATTCTTTCCGTTCCAGTAGTCCTTGAATTGAAAAAAGCAACATGGTGAATATCTGTTGTGCCATCTGTTGTATACGTTGCAGATGCTCATTTCATGTTTTCCCCAACGTGTTAAGGTAAAAGACCAGACACCCTTGAGGTATTGATATACTTCATATAGCTCTTTATATAACTCGCATCCATCTCACAAGAACAGTGTTGTTTTTCTTTTGCATTGCACTGTTAAATAAAAGATGCGATGGGGGATTTTAAGACTATTTTTTTTCTCTTTCATGTTTTTCTCAGTGTTTTTTTCTTAACATTTGATCCTGTTTGAGCGATCTCTCAGAAGAGAATTAGATGCTTTAGAAATGTCTCTGACTTAACGTTTTAAGGTTATGAAGATTTTATGATGCAACTGACCTTTATTAGAGGCCACAGTAAGGTGCAAAAGCAGCCAAGCACAGTTTTATTCGCTCAGTACACGCTACAAGACTGAAACATGTCAGACTTTGATGTTGTCAGTCTGTGACTAGCCTGGAAACAAAAAGTTCCAGATCATAGCTCATTGCTGAGGTTCTTTTAGTATGCACACTTTGTTTCAGACGAGTTACAAATTCGATATCAGAAAAACCTGACGTTGCAATTTTTTCCTTTGTTATAAATTGTGGTGTAAAAAAAAATACAGGAATTTTGACTTGATGACTTGGAAAGAATGATTAATTCTACAATCATTGATTTTATTGAGTACCTCTGCATAGACAATAATAATAATAATAAAAATTGTGCAAACCATCCATGATAATTGCACTAAGCCATATCATGATTTCTTTTATTTATATTTATTGTGCGACCCTATTTCAAACTGATTTCAGGCTGGTTTCAAATGGACTCAATATCCGATACTAACAATTTGTGTGTAAAGAATGCAGTAAGCTGTAAAAAAAACAACAACAACAACAATAACACGCACAGTGTAACTTTCGTCAGTTTGTTAGTGTGTGCTTGGTATTAACAGAAGTTTCCAAAATTGAGCTCTAGTTTTGCATTGATTTCAGTTGAAAGCTTTGTTTGTGAAAATGCTGAATTGTACTTACTGAATGCAACACTGTCTACTTTTAAAGAAAGATATATTTTTTGTGAGCAAAAAGGGAAGAAAGCATTCAGAAACTGACAGCGTGTGTCACAAGAGATCGATTCAATCTCCCCAGTTTCCCTCAAGAACAGACAAAAATTGCCTGACAGTGGCAAGGGTCAGTGACATCTTACTCAGCAAACAAAGTGTAGCTCTTACCATCTATTTCCTCCTATCAGCCTTGGCACTCAGCACAAAATCTGACTCACCGTCACCGACACCGACTCTGTAAGACATTATTTCTTGATTCACTCAAGCATGTAAATGTGTGATGTAAAACATGCTTTGCGGGATGGCAGTTTGTCCTATCTTGGCCAGCTTTGTCATTGTTTTTTCTTTTCACTGGTTCAGTGAAATTAATTGCTTCAGCGCTGGAAGGAAAAGAACTATAAAGTGCAAGTATCAATAGCATTAGCCATTCCAGGGTAACCTGTACAGCTCATATGGCCTGGAACGCTGTCCATGGTCCTGGACTTTTCATTATAAGATAACCATCAACAATACTCTGACTTTCCTTACTTTGCTTGTTGGCAAAATTACAAATTTTTGCTTATACTTTATAAAATAATCAATTTGTCTATTTTCTTTTATTATTATTTAAATACATATCACTTAAAAATATGTTTCTTTATAAGTCATTCTCAAGCCAGTATTTTGAACATTATACTGCATATACTTTTCTTTAGTGGTAATGAAAGAAATATCCTGGGTTAATATTTAGTTAAACTGACACCATTTTTTGGCAGAACATTGATTAGAAAAGTTTGTGAACATTAAAATCCTCACTGTTTTAGTAGTGTAGATACAAGACAACCATAAAAAAATAAGGTTTAAACAGCTTTGCAGCTCAAATAATTCATCCTTAGAAATCCACTGATTACAGTGACCTCACTGACAGCAAGGGCAAAAAAAGTGCAGAGAGACAAAAGGAAAGAGAGCGAGCAAATCTGTGTTTTTGAGATATAACGAGCAAAAAAAAAAAGGATGTCTGTTACACTTCAGCGGCAATGACAATACAGTTGTATTTTCTCATGGGACAAAAGTTTGTTCGAGGGATCTTTGCTCTGTCTGATTTGATTTGCTGTGAAACTGCGGCTGTGTCACTTAGGACATCTGACATGGAGTAATAGCATAGTGGTCAGCCTCCCTGAACTTGTTGTGGGAGATAAACAAAGACAGTAACATCCAGATTCTCCAGCGCGCAGCACATTTAGCCATCTATCTCTCTTCCTCTCCCATTTCCCGCTCTCCCACAGCTTCCTTGACGTTCTACAGTTGGCATAGCACAATGCAGCTGAAACAGAATCAGGCCAGGGAAAAGCAGTTGATATTGCAGTTTCTGTTGGTAAATAATGCATGTCTCCCTCTCTGTCTCTCCCTGTGGGCCGGCGTGGTGCCTCGTTGTAGTAGTGAGAGTGATTTATTTAGTGTCTTAGAGGGGCACTCAGGATAGCTTTTCATTATTGCTGCAAGCCTTGCAAGGGACAGTTAGTTAGTCCCATTCCTCGAGGGTCATGTTTCTTCTGTTTCCATGTATCTTCCCGATTGTGCACTCTATCACGTATCACCCAAATGCTTTACGTATCGATTCTTCATAGAGCCATTAACCTGTGAGAAAACAACAAAGCTTGAGCTGTTACGAGTGATGTCTCTATGACAAGCGACATGTTATTGCAGCTTAGCTAACAGCTCTCTTTTGAAGCGTCATGCTAACTGCAACCTCTCACTAGTGAGCAAACATCTCACTATTCTAATGAACATAAAATATTAACTTTATTTGTGTACTATTTATTGCACTCTTAGCTTAGCTTATTATAAATAGTCAACTTTTATGTGATTGCACTTTTTATTGGACATTGAAGACAGCAACATTTTCTAATAAGCAAAAAAAAACAGAAATTAGAAGTTATATACAGTATTTTAAAAAAGTTATACACACACACACAAATACAGAAGTTTTTTGTGTATATTGTATTTTATTTTTAATTATTTTAAATTGCATAATAACATGTTATCATAAAATAGTTACTTTTTAATTTGATTTCACTACTTTTTTTAGATATTGATGATATTCATTCCAATGAGCATAAAATACAGCCGTTTTTATATTCAGTCACTTTTCTTTGCTGCTATTTTTTGCAACATACCAGCATAAAACATTACATTTCATTTTGATGTTTTGCTTTTTTAATTAACTTTTCAGTTTTGAAATATTATTTATAGTTACCATTTTCTTATTTATGATCTGCCATTTGGAATGGCTTTTAAGGGAGCCAGCTGCAACACTTTCTAGGATTATCTGTGAGTTGTGCTACATGCACTGATGCTTTAGCATTTGGGCATAAAACATATCTTAGAAGACAGCATAATTATGCCTTTATATGCATCCTATGTGGGCAAGTTCTGGAAGAGAGCCCTAGTGTGTGGGGTTGGAAATTTAGGCCAGTAGAAGCCCAACAGCACGTAACACTTAAATAACGCCCATTTTCTGATGGCACACTTCATATTTTCCTTCCGATCCTTCCTCTCTTTTTCATGTGGATTTTTACTCCTTCAGTCTGTGATTCTTGCATATACGAGTTTCTATTCCCTGGGCATGTGCACGGCGAGGAAACAATAGCTTTCTTCATACTTTCATTTTGACAGCCCCCTCACCCGCTGCAGACTCCAAGAGAGGCGCACTCTATACGAAAACGCAGAATAATGAGAGAAGATATACAATAGTGAGGGGAAGTAGGAAGCTTTCGAAGGAAGTATCCATGTGCCTCTGTCCCTCTTCTACACCACGTGTGATGATGGTGTTTTAAGCCACACTACTTGATCACAGGGCCTTGAAATCCCCTGAGCTCAGAAGCTTAGATTTTTTTAAACGTGCCTCATGTATCACTCCGTCGTCACTACAATAATGAGAGGTTTGTGTTGAGCTCGCCCGGGGTTTTTAAGCACTTCGCAGGTTGCAAGCATCAAGGCCATGTCCTCTCTGTCTCCAGTGCCACGAGAACGTAAACATTTATGCCTCGACATGCTCCCAAGTGTTCCCCCCTCCAACCAGAAACCATTAGCCCACATTTCTCTCAGCATCTTTCTACACCATAACTGCTTAAGCAAGCTTTCCCAGACAGTTTCGTGTCTGGACAACAAATTAGCTTCCGCAAAGAGACAGTAGGGGGTTTGGAAGCAGAACGACACAAAATATTTAGGTTCATGAGGATTGATGGAATATAACAAGCTTGTGTTTTGCTGTCAAAATGGCTTACAAGGGATCCTTGTATCTGCTTGTCGCATTGTTTAGTGTGAAAGTAACTGGCAGCATTATAGATCCTAGCGAGACTGGGTCAGAAATTGAATAGACATGGAACATCCTGACCTGAGATATTCTGTGAGCATCAAGTGTCTGTTGTTGTTTTGTTCTTTTAATGGTGAAATCAAAGCCATTATAGCTTTCATTTCCGTGTCAGGAGTGTAAAATGTGTCTTCAGGAGCAGAAAAAAGTATTTTTTCTCTCTATTTACCTGGGTCCTTCACAGGCCAACAGTGTTCTTCTTTTTTTCTTATTATTATTTACTATTCTTCTCTCTCTCTCTCTCTCTTACATTTATTTACTTTTTGTGTGAAGAAAGGAAGAACATAAATTATGTGTGCAAAGGAAAATGGCAAGCGTGCCACACGCCTCCTCAGAGACTTTAATAAAAAGCATGCCTCAGAAAACCTGAAATATTATATGTATGTGCAAACATGCTTCAAAAACGAGTACATTTATATAAATAGGAGAGATGTGTTGGCAGAAATCGAAAGTGAGTGAAGTAGACAGAATACAGTGTTTTATTGTCAAAGATAGAAGGGAATCAAAAATAATTCAAGGTAAAATAAACACAGCACATGAAAACAATTAGTCTGAGTCCAAAGAGAAGCTCTTCTCGTGAAGGACGTCAACACAGCACTTCTTCGGCTGTGACTAAGGATTCATTATGCGTTTCTGACAGCAGCATGGCTGAAGCTCTATCCGCAGGCTATGGCGTTTCCTTCTTTTTTTTCCGTAGTATGGGAATAGGACATTAAGTCAAGCCCCGCAGGGAAATTACCGTGTGAGGCTACAATCCCATATCACAGAATGCAAATACACCACACATCTCAAACGTGAAGGGACAACAAATTTGACTGGCACATTGAATGGTGCACCTGAAATAATCTCGATAGTTCTAGCCTGACAGTGCTAATTAACAGCGCCTGGGTAAGCGTCCGAGTTTCATTAGTTAACATGTTAAGACTGCTCAATTTGTACTCATGTAAACTGCCACAAACAATTAATATTCTGTTAAACCTGTCAAGCTCATGTGCTCTGAGAAGTCAGCACACTCAAGTCCAATATTGTTAATTAGCATCTTGCCACCGGAGAACAATTATTTTAATCAAGGCAAAGTCTATAATAGAGATAGACCGGGAGGCGCGATAGTGCTCTAGGTGCTGTGTTATTTGTCAGAGCACACATTTACTCAGTTCTACCTACTACTGCAAAACAGCCATTTTATTAGCCGCTAAAGTGTCCAACCGAGTGCTCAGAGTGGTAGGGTGCCATTTACAGAATTTACCTGGCATGTGGCAGGAAGATGTGATATTAACAACTGCGGGGTTACGCATTCAATTTTAACAGTGTCGAAAATATCTCTATTTTGGTAGGCAGCAGCGTTACCTGCCGAGAGAAAGAGCTGATAAACATGGCCCCTCAAAAAGATTTGACTTTGTACTAGTGAAAATTCTAGCACAACAAACTCATTATAGAAAGTCAGGAAGGGTTAATGTAATGTTTAAAATGAAGATTAGGAGGTCAGAGGTCACTAAATACGCTTTGAAAGGATCTAGATAGATTCTGCCAATGTGTAGAAAGTAAACTGTTCATTTAGTTTCCCTTTGTTTGCTGGCTCCGTAGTCATGTTTATGTCAGCGTGTGTTATATTTTACTATATATTAGGGGTGGGCGATATGACCAAAATCTTATATCACGATATGAGTAATTTTTTGTTACCATAGAAATGTCATAATTCTTGTCAACAGTGTCAATATCACAAAAAAAAACAAAAAAAACATAATCCTAGTCTAAATTAAAATAAAATAAATAAATAAATCGGCACACTGAAGACAAGTAAACAGTCAAATAAGAATAAGAAACTAACAAACAATAGGGCAAATAACTAAGAAATGCTACATACATTGTATAAAGTAATCAAATGTATAAAAACACTGCATATTCTTCACTTTGTAAATTAAATATATTTGTTTTTCTTATTAAAGTTACAAAAGTGATTTAGTCAAGAGCAGTGAGAGTTTTTCTCTCTTTTGTTGTTTGATAA
>NW_015542345.1:1930942-1931724 GCF_001515605.1 Sinocyclocheilus anshuiensis
TGAGACTTTAGTCTTTGCAACTTTACAGATCTTCTTTATGCACCAAGAGCTTGTAACACTCAAAAGAGAAAGGACAAATTTAAATCGCATCATATGACCCCTTTAAAGTCACAAAAGTGATTTAGTCAAGAGCAGTGAGAGATTTTCTCTCTTTTGTTGTTTGATTAACATGAATGGCAGGCAGCAGGAATATTAGACTGCTGTCACTTTAAGAGCTGCCTGGATCCAATAAACTGTTACAAATGTGTTTTCTTTCTCAGCTGTTTGTTTTCACTTAAGTCCTAAATTACTGTGTTTATGAGGATACTTCAGGCAAAAGACAGGCATTTTGACACATATTCTGTTCAATACTCCCACGCTCTATGAACACCATCTTCACTTCATATATATATATATATCAAGCGTAGCGTTAGTTCTGGCAGGTCATGTTAGTCAAGCTCGCATCTGCTGACTCTCAGCTGATCCCCATCAACCTATGGGAATACGACACCTATCTAAGCATTCATATATAAGGTCCAAAGCAGATTTGGTCTGCTAATTACCCTCCTCCATCCCCAACTCCTCCTCTGTCAGTCGGGATTCAGCCTTCTGATTTTCCTTTGAATCAGACTAATTCTAAAATGTATACAAAAAAATATTGAACTTTAACAATATCTGCAATACATTTATGTGGGTTCTGTTCTGTTTACCCTGGGGGGTTATTGCTGCTCTTCCTGCTCTCATTCATGCTAGGCTGCATGGATGCGCAGGGAGTTCTTGCCCAGAACAGAACCATACCGCCA
>NW_015542345.1:1931772-1962933 GCF_001515605.1 Sinocyclocheilus anshuiensis
TGCGTGCTCTTTATATATATATATATATATATATATGAAGAGCTCCAATGCAAAAGCTTCTAAAAGCCATCTTGGTCAAAATATATATATATATTTATGTAAATATATATAAAATATATATATATATATATATATATATATATACCTGTATATAGTAAAAATATTTTTCTTTTCATTTATTAAATGTTTTGAAGGTGTTGACCCCCTTAGAGAACAGAGGTACATTTACATTTTTTTTTCTTTATCTTGATTTAATATAAACACAGTCAGTTACAGCATGTTTACAGTGAATATAACAAGAATGGACATGTATTAAAATATTTAGTCTTTACAACATGCTAAGTAAAAGCAGCCTAATAGAGCCACTGTAGTCTATTATGTTGCTAATATTATTCTAAATATGATATTGACAAGAAAAAGAGGAAACCACTAATGGTTCTTGGCTGTATAACTGTAATAAGCTCTTTAGAATCGAACATGAACACAAAGGTAGGCCTAGAGAAATAAAAGGAAATTGTACCGCTAATTTTAATTACAGGCCTGCCTCTCTGCATTGAATCAGCAGGCTATTAATCTATTATATCTAAAAATCATGAGGTAAAGGATATCGGATCATTTAATTGAGCAATACTTTAAGGCCAAATGCCTTTGTTTTAATTTCATTTTTAATTATACAATATTCAACCTTTTAACTAAAGGAATGTGTTTAGTAGCATACAGTATTAGTTTATGAATCAAGAGTAAATTTGACTGGTAAAATTAGCACCTATTAGAGTGTCACATTGAGTTCTGGCCAAGGCTGCATCCTTAAAAAAGTTTTGATCAAATTCAACATGACACCGTGTGCCCTCTTTTGCAATGAGAAATCTTATGGAAGCCGTTCACAACGGAATCTTTTTCACACACTCGTTGAGTACAGATGACGTTTTTGGTTTATCTTTCAAAGCTTCCCTCTTACACTCCATTTTAGAAGTTCCCTTTGAAGCCTCCCTTCAGCTGCCACAACGCATTACGATCCAGCTAGCACATCGATGTCAGTACCACATGACAAACAGAAAAAGGCTGGAAAACCAGATTTGACACATGGCGGAAAACTTGCATCAAAAGACAAGGAATAGATTTAATATTGAATGAAGGTTTTTGTTCCATAATTAACTGTGTCAAGTGCAGTTCAGTTGGTGGAGATAAAGTCACACTGCACACCTAAATGATTTGTAATGGGCCACCGTCTGTTCCGTCTGTGAGGTTTGTCAAGTAAGTAAATAAGTAATATCACACTGCGCTTGGTATTAAGAGAAGTATAAAATAAGCCTCATTGCTCAGTATGCGAGATTGATGAATATTTAATATTTATAATATTTTGTGATGAATATTGAAGGCTTCATCTCAGGATAAACTCTTTTTATTTATTTATTTATTTGTCGCTGTGCAGGAAAAGGGAGAAATGATTACTTCAAATATGTATGTTAATCCTTGGTAACCTGCCTGACACCTCGTCATCAGAAAATAAAGGCCAAATCCCTCCTCTGGATTACTGATAAGCCCGTCTCTGAACGATGCCTAGGTGGAACCAAAAACTGGAATGTTACACAGGAAGTTCATGGTGAAATTGCTTCTGTCTTTTCTCAAACATAACATTACAGGACTGTTTTAGAGTGTCAAGAGAGATGTTAAACACAAAAATATGCTTGTTCCTGTGTGTTAACATTACAATGTAGTTGAAACAAGATATATGTGTACAAATAAAGTAGAATAGGCACACTAGATAGAGAAACAAGAAGAGCTTTTTGTTTTCAAGTCAACATCAAATGTCGCTTGCAATGTATATTAATGACTTATTTAAAGGGATAAATCACCCCAGAATGAAAATTCTGTTATTAATTACTCACCCTAATGTTGATACAAACCCGTGAGACCTTCGTTCATCTTCAGAACACAAATTAAGATATTTTTGATGAAATCTGAGAGCTTTCTGACCCTGCATAAACAGTGATGTAAATTAACTACCACATTCAAGGGCCAGAAAGGTAGCAAGGACATCGATAAAATGGTCCGTTTGATATCAGTGGTTCAACCGTAATTTTATGAAGCCACAAAAATACTTTTTGTGCGCAAAGAAAACAAAAATAACTTTATTCAACAATTTCTTCTCTTCCGCGTCAGTCTCTGCCAGTCTCACGTGAACATTGCTATTGCTATTATATGCAGTATTATACACTATTCTCGCTAAAAGCAGTGCAGTATTTTCAGCTGAGACTGACATTTTTAAAGTTAATATTGTAATGCTTATGCTAGCTTTGCATGATTCACGTGATCTCTTCTTTAGCCATGTCACCACCAGATCCAGATGGTGAGAGTCCTGTCCAGAGGGGCAGGTGTAGAGCAAAGACACAGTCTCTTCTGCAACGCTCCGAACATATGCAGACACACAGGATCTGCTGTGGACCATAATGTCTTCTGGACCATCTGTCTGCTGGCGCTCGCTCCCACCCCTGCCTGTTCGCATCTGCAGGAGGATAAAATGATATATTCAAATGACAGATCAACTGAATAATTATTGTCCTGACAGCATGGACGCAATGCGTTTGTATGCTCTCCCAAGCCCCAAAATAAAACTAAAAATATAATAATAATATTTATTTTATTTTATTTTATTATTTTGAGAAATAATGTGATTGTAGAAAATCCCTTATTTCCAATTCCTTATCTCCTTCTTTGATGGAAAGTGTGCATACATATACAGTACAGTTAAAGGTCAAGTTTTGTATTTTCTGGAAATCTGGATTCATGTCCTCAGATAACCCATGCTTGCTCTCTCTGGCCCAAAGGATTACGGGTGATCTCTCCCAGAGCTCTCTCTGTGTCCTCTTTTTGTAGTCCATTGTCACCTTGTCCTTCAGTCAAATCTTTGTTTTCCTACTGCAGTGTGATGCTTACATAACATGTTTTTGCCTCCTCATTGATTAAAACTTATATAACATGTTTTTTTTTTTTTTTTTTTTTTTTTTTTAAGTGTGTAGGTGGATATGGGTGGGGGACTAGATGAGTGTGTTTGTTTTTTGGTGCGTATAGTTGAGTTTTCCTAGAGATGCAGTGTTCTAGTGGCACAAGCCCTGTGGCACTTAAGTTGACAGGAAATGAATAAAAGTCTCTGTAAGGAAGTCCCCAATTACTATTAACATGAGGCCAGGGAATGCTTCCTGCCTTCCCTGGTTTGTGGGAAATTGGACCTCATGCCTGATGTCCTTCTGGCAGAACAAGCCAGCCTCTTTTAGCCTTCCCCTTGGTCTTCATTGTCCTTAAGCAGTAGGTTAATGTATGCCCCAGACAGCACATCCCCAGCATTATAATCAGCGTGGATGTTCTCTCTATTAAATTTACACTTCTTATTTATTTTTCTGCTCCTTAGAAGACAAAAAGTCTCACATTACTTTTTCTGTGACCGCTTTTGTGTTGACAAAAAAGTATCTGGGCATTTAAGATGCACTTCATGTTGTATTTAAATTGTATAATTTCTACTTTTTTATGTGTCTTACATATTTCTCATTTGTTTAGCCAATTTGTGTGCTAAGGTTCAGTAGCAAATATGGCCTAGTGAAAAGAGTTCCAACAAAAGCTATAGAGAAGTTGTTTTATTGAGTAATGTGAAGATTGTGATGTCATCGGTGCAGAGACTGAAGCTGATGAACACAGGACTTTCCAGCAGGGCAACCATCCCAAAGAATACATCCAAATCTACTGAAGCTTTGTTCAGGGGTCTTTCGTAGAATGTTCTTGAGTGACATGTACAGTCTTCAGATTTAAATATTATTAAACATTGTCAGTGGGAGTAGAAAAAAAGCAGTGGAAACACGAAAACCAAAGACTATCAGTTATGTGGAAGCTTTTTCAAGTGAGGAATGGTTCCAGTAGAGAGGTGACAGAAGCATAAATAGTAATAGTTTACTGATGCCTTGGTTGAATTATCAGGCACATTTTTATATGAAAAAATTGTTATCTTTTTAAAACTGTAAACATTTTAAATATTTTGCTTTGAAATGTTGATATTATATATATATATATATATATATATACAGTGGGTACGGAAAGTATTCAGACCCCCTTCAATTACTATTAAAATAAAAGGCCAATATATATATATATATATATATATATATATATATACAGATTTCATTGCATTAGATGCACATCACATTAAGTGCACAAGCAAAATGCCCCCAATCACCTCTTCTGACTCTCCTGATATATTATAGTTTTTACTTTTATTATAAACAATAAAAAATGATTAGCATTAAAATTAAAGGCTAAACAGTCCAAAATAAACATCATAAAATTACAATTTATTACATTTTATACTCAATATCACACCAAGTGGCAAATCTAAACAAGCAAAAAATTATGGGAAAAAAAAAAAAAGCTTTTCTGAGACATTTTTGCCATTACTTTTCACCAACTTGTCCCAGAGTCATTTTAAGTGGCTGAAAGCTGTCTTCCTTTCAAATAAGTGCCACTTGGGTTGATATTTTGTCTTCTAATGCATTGACATTCATACATTTTTAAGCATGGCTTAAGTGTCTGAATACTTTTTTTGGCAACTATCTGGCCTTTGGCTCGACCTTGTGAAACCGGAACAGTTCAGATGTTCTCATCTGCCCTGATTTGGGCTCAACTGGAGCTAGAACATGTCTGGCAGCATGAGTTTAGATCCCAGAGTTCCAATCTGCCAGAGAATGCCTCATCCAATCACTGCTCTGTCCTCCCTGGTGGTCTTGGAATGGAAATGAGTGACAGCATGCCTAATGCCTAGGACACTCACATTGGGGCAGAGGAATATTTATCACCCCAATGGCCATCTTGTTTTTTTTTCCTTTTTCATGCATACACATTAGTTCCTCGTTACGGTTTTGGGTTTTACCTTAGGCAGATATCAAGTTATAAGGTGGCCCGTTTGACAAGTGTTAACAAGGTGGGCGCCCTGAATAGATATAAAAATATATGAAACGTGTACTTTTGACTGCTTATGCGCCTCATTACTGTAGTTTTATTTGTTATGACACACAAAATGCACTGAGCCTGTCACAAATATTCTTATGCAAGACATGCACATGACAGCTCTGCACCTTGAAGACGCGGTTTATAATGGCACCTATCAGCCACATGAGGTGGGATGGTTTTGTGTCTGTGTTTAACTGGATAACCCTTCCCATGGCATCTGTGAAAGCCCTGCAGAGAGGCAGATCCCTTTCAGTGTCATAGCCGGGAGGGAGGAGGCATCTGACATGTGCAGCGTGAAATTCATTCAGCACGCCTCTCACTGTACTCGGCACAGCGGGGACCTCGGCTCACCACGGGTTCCCAGGTGAGCAGGTAGAGCAGTTTAAGCTCACAGCTGCGTCCTGTGGAGACGTCGTGGAAATATCATAGGGACCTACTGGAGAAACACCGGAGGCTGTGATTTAGTTACAGTTATTACGGCGCAGCGTTGAATTAGATTTTTGTGTTGTTTAGAATGAAGAGCCCCTGGTGTTGAGGAAACAGCCACACTCCCAGTAGTACAGCGGCCCTGTTTCGTGTCCCTTTCAGAGCGCCCATTGTTCCCATTGTGGGAGCACAATATTAAACCAATTGCCATGCAGATGAGCTGTTCTATAAAACTCTGATCAGCACAATGCGCCGTTCACATCTTTTTTGTTTGCGTTTCAACAATGTGTCAGCTCATACTAAGAACTGCAATAAATCTTATTAAACTCGAGTTCCACCGCCATCCAGTCACCAATGTTTAACAGGAGCCTGCAGAGATGCTCTAGTAGAACATCACGCTTTAATGAGTCAGCCTCTCTAGATTTACATTTACATGAGAGTTAATTTAACATGTTAATTTACTGCAATTAATAATAAATGAACACCTCTTTTTCAGCAGTACATGGTGCATAATACCTAAAAACAACACAGATGGAAAACAAGATGCTTTGTTGAATGTTAACATATACAAAGAATTGCAGAAATATTTAACTTACTTTCTGAAAGTTTTGGGGCATATAATATTTTCATATTTAACCACTATAGAGACATCAGAGCCAGCGGCAAATTCCAGAAAATCTGGTTGAGGTAAGGCTTCTCTCGGCGGGTTCATGAGCATTGAACGGCCAGTGACGCCCTGTAGCTCACATCTCCACAAACATTGAAGTAAATTTTCAAAAAGACGTTATCTTTATTAAAAAAACACATATTTGAAGTCTAAGTACATTTTTGAAGGCCAGGGCCTCCATGTGGAACTGCAGCAGACGGCGTGCATTGTTTACACTCTGTAGGGATCCTCAGCCTCAGCAGCTCATACCCTTGTAGGTTGCACCCTTCTCCAACCCCTCTTGATCCTGTTTGCCTGCTTGGCTGCACCCTTCTGTAACGTGGCACTGATCAAAGTTGACTGATTAAAGCGCAGGCATGTCTGTCATAAAATTAATATGACTAGATATATGCTGTCTGAGGCTGGTTAGAGCGTGAATTTAGCGTGACACTATGATTTCTGTGATGTGGAAAATCAGCATTTCATTTGATAAATCTATCGTCGTCAAAGGTCTTAACGACAGCCTGTCAAAATTAAAGTTTGGTTTAGCTTGAAGAAATTGTGACAGAAATATATTACTTTTGTACAGCAGAATGAAAGATTTCTTCCATGTTTTTATTATATCAGTAAACCTGTAGAAATGTGTTTGTTAAAAATAAAATGAATTGTTAAATTTTCATTTAATATCATTTGAAAGATTAATTAAATTGTTAATGTTTATGCCTTTATTTGATTACCACCGTTTTTGATAATAATTTTGTATTAAATCATAAATCCAGAAAATTAAAACAGAAACACAGTTTTTCTAAAGATTTTATTTTTAATTATTAAAATTAAAACAGAAAAAAAGTAATCTAGAAAAATTAAAATGGAAAAAAAAAGTTAAAGAAAATAATAAAATCAAATGAATCACACAGTGACCTATGAGCATATATCCAAGGTATCCTACTGAGTTTATTGTGGGTACACAGACAGACTTAGAAGGAGGAGATTGTTCTCGCCCACCCAGATTCTCTTCCTCCTCTCCAGATGGTATACGGCCACTGCTGTACTTCCGTGTCTCTGCGGTAATGTGTGGAACAGATTCAATAAACTACCTCGAGCTGGATGTACGTTTCCCCCCATGTGGCCTTTTTGCTCAATAAAAGCACATTTATCTGGTTTCCTGTTGTCTGCCTGTCTCCTTCCACATTCTCATAGCAGAGGTAGTCGTCAAGACAACAGGGCGGACAGTCATGAATGATGGATGTCCTTTTGCATGGGAGTTCAGGTCCATTTTGATTACGAGGTGAATTCATTAGGCCCACATGTATGAGCATGCCATGGAGGCGAACCAGCTACATTTCTCTCATTTCCTGCCATATATGCATGGTTGTCTTCAACAGTGTTGAACAAACCAATTGAATTTATTCCATACATTTCCAAAAAATTATTAGTTTTGATTAATTTTAAGATGAATGGCCTAAAAGAAGTCTTTATACACTTGTAAAGAAAGCGAGAGAGAGACTAGTATGTGTGTATATTTTAAATCGTTAAAAGTATAGCTGTATTAGGAAAATGCATTTTTAATACTTTTAAATATTTGTTTCCTGAAATAAATCTACTATCAGCATTTTGTGGGGATTTTAATCAAAATATTCAAAATAATAATTTCAGAGCAGAGTAAAAAATTGTTAAATTGTTTAAATCATATACTGTTCTGAAATAAAGCACTACTTTATATATTTTAAAGCTATTTCTATTTATTAGTGTGGATACACCTACATCAAACATTTGGAAAACTTTTGGGAAGAAAAAGTGAAGTAATTTAAAAAGAAACATATACAGTATGTTTTCAATTTGGATAACTGTATATTTGTACATTGTCATGCATAATTTATTGTATGCAACTTATTTCAAATATATTTTGAAGTTAAGAATGAACAAAAAAAGACGACAGGAAACTGATCTGAAAGGGTCTTGATGTCCTATCAAACATCTACTATATGAGATGTGAATTCCCATCATGCTATTCATTTTTTTTCATTTATGCTATTCCATTGAACAATGGCACCTTTTGTTTCCCACCATGCTCTTGATGTTCTCATTACTGTCCTCTTCTCTTGTCATGATGACAAAGTGGGTGACAGTGTCTGTTTTTTCGAAAGGCCCATTTTGCGTTTCTATTTATCAGAGAGAATGTCAGAACCTTTACTCTGCCTCTCCCACTCATCATGTGCTTGCTGTTTTTAGCATACACTCGCTGCTTATCGAATATGTTCATACGTGCTTGAATAAACACAAACACCCTTTCATTTTATAATGCATGTAAACAGAGCAAACCCTTCACCTTGTGTCTCTCCACAATTATAGATTTTTATTTTTCTTCAGAGTCTCCATAAAGGGTAAAAATAAGTTTTAGGTAAAAAAAAAAAGCACTCATTCAGTATGTTCGATTTTCTCATTCGCTTTTTTCTTCTGTGCTTCACTAATGCAGTTCATTGTGATTTATGAAACAAGATACAGGTGATTTCACGTTATGGTTGTACATTAAAGGGCAGAATGCAGTTTTTCATAAATCTTTTGAATGGTTGCTGCATTACATTGAAAGAAATGCACTGCAGGTAGGGATATGCCGGTATCAAATTTTCATGTTGCGATTAATTGCTAATGCTTTTATCACGGTGTATGGTATTATCACGGTATTTAAATTTAGTTTTAAAAACGTGCTGTCATAATACAGTATAACAGGTTTAATAACTTTTTTCTTATAACAAAAATAACTGAACATTTAAATGCAATAAAGCAATACAGAAAAAATGTATAAAGCTACAAGTTGTACACAGTGATATATCGCATTACCAAATACCGGCACAAGTCTAACTGCAGGTAGACCCATCTCAGGCTGTTCATAACAATGCTTGAGTCAAGAGCTGAATCCACCAAAGGAATCTGTATTCAGCTACTGGGAACACTTTATGTTTTGCAAGACATGTCAGACAGAAACGATGTTGCGTTTCACCTTTTAAAGCATGTTTTAAGCATTATTGGAGTCAACTACAAAAGCGACTAGGATCAACCTGAGGGGAAAACACAACTATCAAACGCAGGTTTGCTTTTAGTGACTGACCTTTCAATGTCCCCACTTCCCTGTAAACCTGTAGCCAAATGTAGCGGGACCCTTGCATTCGTCGTTGGTCGTTGTGCTCAAAGTGCAATGCCAAAGCATTCCTTGGGTTGACAAAATGAGCATTTTGCTGATCTGTTTCTCAGACACACCTACATGTCTCTCTGTAGAAGTATTTTCATCATACATCATATCATAGTCATCATATTTCTGCCTAAAATAATATACTTATGGTCGATATATTTTTGGAAGGTTGCGTATTTATATTACTGATTTTTTTAAATAATTTTATGGTACATAAATATGTATAAACGTACACTGTATCTGCTTTACAAGAAATAAAGTTGCAACTCTAAGGTATAGAAGTGGAATCAGACCTCCAAATGTAACCGTAAAGAGATGGAAGAGCTCACAAATATTCTTAACCCACACACTTTCACATTTAAATGGACTCGTTCCAGGTGTATTAAAATATATCAAATCATGTTGGAATTGCTCTGGAATAGCTCACTGTTATTGTGCGTTTTCAGATATGCATTATGTAAACATTATGCTATACGCTTGAATTGTTTATCCCCTGTATTCATTGTCCCCATAATCCTTTCTAACGAGAATTTGAGCAATTATGAATCATTGTGTGTTGTAGTGGCTGCAGGCATTCAGTGTGAATCTCTAGAGGAATAGAGGTTATTGTGGCCTACCTACACTCATTTGTGAGGGCAGTGTGAATTGTTTGTTCAAATCAAACCAATTTAACATTGTCCTCGTGGCACTGTTGTTCCCCGCACAGAGGAAAACCAATCGCAAATCCACCTAGGACTGATTTACAGTGCCGGGGGAGCAGATTAAGAGGCCGTAGATAGCATCTCAAGTGTTCGCCGAAAGAAAGACACCTGTCCTGCCAACAATTCCCCCGCTTCAAAAGCAGCCATTAACACTTCCATTAAAATCTGCCACTCCTCTTTCTCCCTCTTCTTTCTGTGCTCTGAAGAGAAATCACAGTCATTCAAATGCTAAGCGACTTTCTCTCCCCTGTGGATATTAGCGCAAAAAGAGCCGCTCTCCATCATTTGCCAAGAACGTCAGGGAGGGGAAAAAGACGCGAAATGAGCCAATGGTGCCGCAAATATCCCTCACCTCTGCAATATCTCTTCACATTTCATTACCTTTCCTGTGCCGCAGACCAACAAAATACAGCAAAAACGTCAGTCATCATTAGATCGCTGCCTTATAGTGCACTAAATTCCTAATGCCACGTATGTAAGTGTCTCGCTGATTTCACCATGCTCGGCAGGTTTCCGAGAGCTCATTTAAATTAATCTCTTCACGAGCTCTTAAATAATATACCAATAATATCTCTAACCAGCTCAATGGATTCATTTTAAAGTGTGAGCACTAACTTTGCCTGTGGGCATCGAGCTCTTGTACTGTCTCATCTCATTATTTATGTATAGGGGTCTATGGAGTATCCACTTAATTATAAGACACATCTTTTTTATTAATGTTTTATTCTTATTTCTCAACAGGTTACAGATGGAGGCACTATTAAGCAGAAGATTTTTACGTACGATGCTATGTTCAATACCAATTACTCCCATATGGAGGATTACCGGAGACGGGAAGACCTGGTATATCAATCGACGGTCCGGTAAGAGCCGTTAGTTGTTATATGATGTCACAAAATAGAATATTCATGTAATATGTGACACTGGACCACAAAACCAGTCATAAGGGTAATTTTTTTTCAAATTGAGATTTATACATATCAATAAATAAGCTTTCATTGATGTATGGTTGGTTAGGATAGGACAATATTTGGCCGAGACACGACTATTTGAAACTAATCTAAATATTGAGAAAATTGCCTTTAAAGTTATCTAAATGAAGTCCTTAGCAATGCATATTACTAATCAAAAATTAAGTTTTGATATATTTACGGTAGGAAATTTACAAAATATCTTCATGGAACGTGATCTTTGCTTAATATCGTAATGATTTTTGGCATAAAAGAAAATGATAATTGAAATTGAAAATTGGCCCGCCGTGCAACTTAAAGCCGCAGTCACACTAGACTTTTCGTTCCATTGACATTCATAAGCATGCGAATGCGTCAGACCGGAAACGCAAGCCCGTGCGAAGATATTTCGCTGTGTAGCAAAGTTCAAGTTTGGTGAACTCTGACCTGCGAATTCACATCACGTGAATGCGTGAGACCAATAGAAGATCAATACGTCACAAAGTGACCTCTCGGTACAGAAATAGAGGAATTTTAGCAATGTCGCATGACTTGCATCATCCTGTTTTATACAACACAACTTTACAAATTACAAAAATCACATAAAAAGAAAAGCGGCTTGGTTTGCGGTGGCAAGGGAAACAGGAGCGGATGGTACATTTCAACAGTGAAACGTAATTTTATGTGATTTTTTTATTACGTGAGATTTGTATGTGTGTGTGTGTGTACTTGATTAACTATACTTGTGACTGATTGTAATAACTTAAATAGAAAAGAATTATGACTAGTGAGGATATTTTGGCACGTGATGTCATATCCTGCTCCCGCCCCTTTTCGCAGCACCGCCCGAACAAATTTCGCATGCTCAAAGTCTAGTGTGACCGCGGCTTTACGACTGGTTTTGTGGTCCAGGGTCACATATGATCTCTAGAAATGCCAAATGTTGTTCATAGCACATTGGACTGTAATAATAATGTGGACAGTAAGACTTGCAACTTGCCTGGCTTGCAACATTTCTGACTGTGTTCATTTCCTATTGCTTATCTACATTACTATATAGAGAAATGCCTTGGGTTCCTTCTGCATTAACTTTCTTATGTGTGCATCAGAAGGGCATCTTTGTCGATCCTTCACTGTTTTTTCAGTCTTGCGTCATTAGCGTTGCATTTCTAAAACGTTAAAATTAAATCAATGTTTGACACCCAGTTCAGCACATCAGTATAATTTATAACAGTCGACCAATCAGACCAATGTGTGGCGGGATTAGAATATCAGGTTTATTGAGTTGTTCATTAGCATATATGCTAATGAACCTTCTGTTTAATTCTGTTGTGCTCTTAAATCTAGTGGTTCTGTGTCCTGTGTATATTGGCCCCTCAAAGGCCTAAAAAAGTTAGACTCTTTAAGTAAAATATGACCTGATTAAGAAACTTTGCCTCAGTATCCAGTACTTTTTGGTATTTTCACCCACTGAGCCCCAAGCCAAGCTTTTCTTTTGGACCCTCAGTTGCAGTGCTCCCCATTCAGTAAGCTTCATCTTTAGCCTTCCCTTTCTGAACATCTGCTGTAGTGTTTCACAGGCCCGCTGTGGAACAGACGTGTTTCCCAAGTCATCCTTGATACCTGAGGCTCAACTTCAGGTGGAAAAGCAAAAGCAAGCCCCAGAAATACTTTCTCATATCTGCTCTGCTCCTCACCAAAACATACAAGTGTCTTGTCAAACCAAAAGCTGGTACAAACTATTAGATGAAGGATAGCTGCATTTTCTACATCGCAGATATGTGCTCATGTGCATCAAGTCAAGCAGAGTTTTTCAGGCAACAGGCTACAATACCTCCTTGCTTTGCTTGGAAAGTGGGACAGTGTATGATGTGTACACACGCACGGAAACAAACACTCCTACCCAGCAGGAAGTAAATTGACTGTCACACTATAAGCAGCAGTAGGGATCACCTGTATTGACCTCGCAGTCTCACATAATGCTCGGGAAGGAAGATGGCAACTGCAGAGACCATCAAACTCCATGTGCAGTCGCCTAAGTATAAATGCGCACACGCATAGTGAAATACACTGAAATAAAAAATAATTTCCATAAACAGTGATTTGTTTTCAAGTACAAATATCTACTAAAATATTTATAGTTCAGATGCACTTACAGTATGCAACTAACCTAACTCTACATGTAAAGTTTTCACAGTGAAAATCCAAGTAAACTCAGTTGCCCTGCTAAGCAGACATACAGATAGATAGAAAAACAATAAGATAGATGGATAGACATACAAATGGATATAGAAATGGAAGGATGGACATATAGATAGATAGATAGATAGATAGATAGATAGATAGATAGATAGATAGATAGATAGATAGATATAGATAGATAGATAGATAGATAGATAGATAGATAGATAGGTACTGACAAAAACACAAACGTGCACACTTCACATATCCTTTCCCCTGTAGCCTCTGACACGGCATTCTGCGGGAGATCCAGAGTGCCCAGACAGGATATTTCACAGGTATTATCTCTCATTTTCATTCCAGAGTGGCAAGAAGCCACACCAGTAGGCCTTGCCACTCAAATTCAGTTCTCAGCATTTCGTCTGTAAATAAATGCACCAGTAAGGGTCTTTCTAGATAGATAGATAGATAGATAGATAGATAGATAGATAGGTACTGACAAAAACACAAACGTGCACACTTCACATATCCTTTCCCCTGTAGCCTCTGACACGGCATTCTGCGGGAGATCCAGAGTGCCCAGACAGGATATTTCACAGGTATTATCTCTCATTTTCATTCCAGAGTGGCAAGAAGCCACACCAGTAGGCCTTGCCACTCAAATTCAGTTCTCAGCATTTCGTCTGTAAATAAATGCACCAGTAAGGGTCTTTCTAGAAATCGAAAACAGAGAGATAGACATGTCTGCCTCTAGCTTTGGGCCACAGAAGTTTGCTTGTTTTCACATTACCGCTTCGTCTGCTTGCATGCTGCTCAGAAGTACGCATCTCGTCTCTTGGAGTATTGAGGAATAATAAAAAAGCTTTTGTTTTTTCCATTTTGAACAGCACAGGATTTGCCAGTCCCATCACAGTCTTACATGACAGTTTGAATTCCCTGAAAACTCAACACCACACAAGGTGTCAAATGAGACATTATTACAGCGCAGATTGAAATTCTGTGTCTTTTCTAAACTTTCCCCTCACAACCCCCCTTAAGGAGGCTACGTTGTTGAAGGTGTTTGAAAAATTAATTCTGTTCCATTTTAATATTTAATATAAGTCATAATGTTAGGTTTTTTCTTGTTCTTCACTAGCTTCTCCTTGTCACAGAGCTGCCAGTGTATTATGATGGAAAGTTTGAGCTGGCAATCAAATCTCAAACCGGTCCGCAGGACCCTCCCCTTGCACTCCGACCTGGCCCTCTTCTCTCATTACCATGGACACCTCAGTTCTCTACCTGTTCCTATGAGACCCAACTGCTCTTGGCAAAACATTCAGCTTTATACTCTGAAACAAAAGCACTTACGCCCACTGGGCCCTCCAGGGCCCTTCAGGAGAAGCCCGTTCTTCAATAAAAGCCCCTGATTATCACGCACATCTATCAGATTTTTTTCATGCCTCTTCACCAAAACGCAACAACAGTGTTAAAAGAGAGAGATGAAATATGCTGTGTGCCACTGAAGCATGTGATGTCTCTTTTTAGTCTGGAAGTGAGGACACTGTGTAGTGGAGCAGCACTGACTGTTATATATCTTGTCGAGAAGGTGAGCAAGATGGCTTGTGTTCATGCCAATTGCACTGATTTATGAGCGTTTCATTTTCAAATGTGGGATTTGAGGTAGGGTTCATTTTGCCAGCCATTTTAATTTAGTCTTAGTCTTTTAAATTAGTCTTAGTCCTGTGTCAAATGTACTTTTTAGTTATTATCATATTTAATCAACCATGTCCTGTTTTTGTTTAGTCAATTTTTAGTCGACGAAATGTTTGAGCATTTTAGTCTAGTTTTAGTCATTGAAAACTTATTTACGTCATTCTGTTTAATGGTTAAACTGATAAAAATATTTGCTCAAAATTATAATCGCAATGATTGTTGTCATTTGAGAAGTTTATTTTTACATTTTAGGTATTGCACTTTCACCAATAAGCAGAATCCAACAGAATATGAACTCATACAGATGGTTATTATAGACTATTTAATATATAAATTAATATCAAAGACTTGCAGATAAGCACTCTCTCTGTTTACATTAATAAAAACTTTTTACAATACTATTCCTAATAGTATTTCCAGTAATTCCAAATTGCAATAATGTTTCTCTATTAAAACAACATTTATTCAGCAACCACAATCGCAAACAAAATAGTCGAGATCTCATGACAGAACACAGACTGGCTGAATGACACTTTCATTTAAGCTGAACATCTCACATGGAGATTGCTAAACTCCAGCTTACTTGTTTGTCGGGGTTTTCAGATCATCGTTGGTACTTCCGCAATGAAGAGTGAGCGTGTGCGCATGATTGCCAGACTGGAAAAATTAAGCAAAACACCGGGCAGAAAATGTATCCTTTTAACAGAGAAGCTCTGATTTGTTGATTTGAACTAACCGTGAGGCTATAGGCGCCGACATAAATTTGAACTCTTAATATCTGACAACCGCACACATGAAAGCTTGTGTAGTAGAGGCACGAATGATGATTTTGAGATCCATCTTTTCACATTGAGGACAACCGAGGGGCTCATATGCAACAGTGACAGAAGGTTCAAACGATGCATTAAGAGCTGGAGTGAAGATGTCTACATTTTTCTTATTTTGCCTAAATATATTTTTTCATTTAGTACTGCCCTTCCGAGGCTACAGAAGATAGTAACATGTTTCCCAGAAGACAAAATAAGTTACATTTACCCTGATCTCACCCCCCAGCTCTTAATGCATGGTTTTTCCTTCTTGAGCATAAGTGAGCATTTGAACCTTCTGTAATAGTTGCATATCAGTCCCTCAGTTGTCCTCAGTGTGAAAAGATGGATCTCAAAATCATACAGTCATTGTTGGAAAGTTCAAATACACAAAAATGCTGGAAAACCAAAGAATTTGTGGGACCTGAAGGATTTTTCTGAAGAACAGCAGGCAGTTTAACTGTTCAGTGCAAATACGGGACTCATGAACAACTATCACTAAACAAAAAAACACAGCTGTGGATCATTCAGGTAACACAGTATTAAAAATCAAATGAATGGGGTCATTTTTATAAATTCAACTATTATTTTCTCTTGTGGACTATATGTAAACATTTTATGTGAAATCTCTTATTCAGGTCAGTACTAAATAAACAATAACATGCATTTTGTATGATCCCTCTTATTTTGATAAAATATAATATAGTGATTAACATTTTGCTGATTCTGAAAGGGGTATGTAACCTTTTGACCGCAACTGTACATTTATTTGCCAATTTTGTCATTTTCTAAATTAAAATGTATATTTTCTAAAATGATATTTGTAAACAACATCCAGGCCATTTGATTATCATCAGCCTTGCCAGTGAGTATATTTGCATCCATGCCCTTACAATCCTGTTTTGTGCAACATTTTGATTTTTGTCTTTGAATTTTTAAGAATTTATTTTTTTTATTTTATGTACCATTTTTAAGTTAAATTGTATGTTTTCTATTTTATTTTATTCATCTCGCAAAGTTTTGTTTTTGCTTTGTTCATCTTGTAGGCTCTTTGAAAGTTTGCAGAGGCATCCTAGTGGCATTTAAACATTTCATTTGACAAGTTTTGGTTCCCTTTCGATACTTCACTCGTACTGCGTCTTGCTTAAGACGCATATGGGAAAAAGCCTTTTTTCTCCTGAACTGAAGCCTATTTCATTCACGCAGTGAAACTGCACGGCCATTGGTTCGTGCAGAGCTTTAAAAACGAACCAATGGCACGGCAGCGGAGCTGCACGAGCCTATGGCGACGAAGCCCGCCAAAGCCCGCCAGAATGGGCGGGGCATCTGGCTATATAAGCGGGCGCTCGCCACAGGATTCTCAGATTTTTTCTCCTTCAGCGGATACGGGAACGAGTACTGCGTTGTTGGCCGTGCTATGTAGCTGCACGACTCAGTCGTCGCATCAGTCGAAGTAAACCTGAGAATCCTGTGGCGAGCGCCCGCTTATATAGCCAGATGCCCCGCCCATTCTGGCGGGCTTTGGTGGGCTTCGTCGCCATTGGTTCGTTTTTTAAGCTCTGCACGAACCAATGGCCGTGCAGTTTCACTGCGTGAATGAAATAGGCTTCAGTTCAGGAGAAAAAAGGCTTTTTCCCATATGCGTCTTAAGCAAGATGCAGTACTCGTTCCTGTATCTCAGGGAACCGAGGTTACGTTAGTAACCGAGTACGTTTGTTTGGCTAAAGGTTTTTTTTTTTGTTTGTTTTTTTTGTTTTTTTTTGGCATGCCCTTTGAAAATATCAGAGGCCCCTATATGGTGTTTCAATTGATATTGTATGTTTTTTTTTTGTTTGTTTTTTTGTTCATGTTGGTAGACCCTTTAAAATGTTGCAGAAGCACCCTAATGGCATGTAAATTGTAAGCAAGTAAGTAAGTAAGTAAGTAAATAAATAAATGTTTTGTTTTACCCATTTGAAAGTTTGCAAAGAGCCCTAGTGGCTTTATAATTCAGTTAAAATTGTGTAAGTGTGATTTCAGCAACCATGAACACCGAGATTGACGTCAGCTATTGAAAAGTTGGTCAACCATTACTGTGGTCACAACGAGCTTCATTCATGAAACACAAATAATTAATTTCTTTGTAAATCGTTCACAAATCTATTCATGCATAAATTGCCACGTTGAATGGAATTGGTTTGTGAACCGTTTTTTAACTGATGTTCAAGGCCCTATAAGTGAATGTTCGAGTGAAAGATCACATGACTTATGTGTTTGATGACTCATGAAAACATGAGCTATTGTGAATATTCCAACATCATAAATTCAGCCTCGGACATATTCTAACATCATACGCCCACAACGCCAATAAGAACAGGCCTCAGCTGAGAAATTCATGGCACATTTCTGTAATTACAGAATGTTATATTCCTGACAGCGAGCGCTCTGTCCCTCTCAGCACACACACACACACACACACACACACACACACACTTACACACACTGCAGACACACACACACACACACTTACCCACACTGCAGAGTGGCAGGACCTGGCTAGGCAAATCCCTTCTTGCCTCGGTGTGATTTAGTGCTAATCGGCTTTTTATTACTCTCTGATTAACAATCCATCTACATTTTTAGAGCACAGTGAGAGAGAGAGAGAGAGAGAGAGAGAGAGAATACAAAGAGGGTGAGAGTGAGAAAAAATGTGAAGAAGCTGGAGTTTCAGTCCCATTGCGGTTATTTTGAAGAACTGAATACCAGAGCATGCCAGACTATTGTGCAACATCGCCGGCATTTCAGCAATCCAAAGAGGAAGTATGCAACAGAGGGGAGAGAATGAGCGAATAAGAGACAGCAAGTGTCGAAAGGCAGAAAGAAGGAGAGGTGGAGAGGTAAGAGAGGCAGGAATCGAGAAATGTGCTGGCCGGGATTCAGAGACCCGGGCAGTAAAGCTCATCCAGAGAGAGGACACTTGCAGGGTGGAACGTGAGACCAATGCCAATGTACAAAGCTGGAGCCAAACCTCTCATCCAATCATCACGGTCCGTGCATGTCAAGCAGCCCTGGAAGTAAGGGGAGAAAAAAGAAAAAAAAAAAACTTTAAAAACTGCCAATAGACGGGGGTTAAAATTATAGACATCTGTGAAGAGAAATGGCAGAGTGGTTTTGTTTACAGCCGCTGCTTTGTTGCCATCGCCATGATGGTGAACAAACTGCAATTAACTCTGCCTGTGTTTCTACTCATCAAGCCTAAGTGAGCCATCTGAGGTGCGGGGGGGAAAGAAAGCCGCGGTGAGGAGGGGTGGAGGCGTACATGAAACGAATGCGTATGCACTTGTGCTGAGAACTCACCCGCTGCCCTCATTCAATATAAATGAGCTTGGTTTCACTCAATTTCTGCTTGTTTTAAAGGGGCTGAGCAGCAGGACATTGTCGACCGGTGTCGAGCTTATGCAGATGCTGTTGAGATTGTTAAAGGATCACTTGACTGAAGCGAAGAGAAAAAGGCTGGGAATTGTTTTTGTTGTTGTTATCATTATTTTTCATGAGACTTGAGAAATTATGCTGTCCAGAATTTGGAACAAGGACTCAAAAGATTTGCAAACAAAAAAGGCCAAAAGTTTTTTTAAATAAATCACACTACTTTGATCAAAAATGTATCACAGTTTCCACACAAATAATAGCAAATATTTCTTGAGCAGCAAAACAGTATAATAAAATGGTTTCTGAAGGATCATGTGACACTGAAGACTAGAGTAATGATGCTGAAAATTCAGCTTTGACATCACAATAATAAATGACATTTTAAAATATATTTAATATATATTAATATATTATATAAGAATATAATTATAATAATATTTCACAATATTACTGTTTTTAATGTATTTTTGATCAAAGAAATGCAGCATTGGTGAGCCTAAGAGACTTTTTTCACAAACAGAAAAAAATCTTACAGACTCCAAACTTTTGAACTGTAGAATTTATCTGCAAATAAAATAATAAATGAAATATCCAAAAACATTACTTAATTTGAAAAAAAAAGAAGAACTATTTGACAAGTTATACTATCTTATGCAATTTTGCTTTTGAATTAAGTGTACTTGTTGGATGTTTTTCATGAAAGGCAAGATAAAATACTTTTTTTTTTTTTTGGTAGCATAGAGCTCAAAATTGGGCATCATTATAGTTTCCAAGATGAAACTTGGCTCACATTTTCTAATCTATTTTTATGGTTTGCAGCAATAGCCACTTTTACTCAGCCAGTACAGTTAGTAATACAGCCTCCTATTTGTTTTATTGGTTGACCTGAGAGAGAAGATGCAAAGAAAAAGAGAGGAACAGAATGAAATAGGAAAAAGCTACAAAAATGTATCACAAAGTCGAGCATTTGAGTATTCCTATATCAGCCATTGTCAGCAGTCTACCCCCCTCTGTGGGGCTCCAGGGACAGCAGAAATGGATGGATGGAGTGAGGCATTATGGGAATGTGTTGAGCCAGCAGACAGACAACTGTTTTCTTAGGCAGTAGTCTCTCTTTTCTTTCGCCTGGCACATTACTATGACAGCACACCCAGTTGCTTCAGCTTCACTGCAGTCTCTTCTTCTACAGGAGGCCAGGAAGGACAATTGTCCTTGATCTGCTGCCTGCAGCTGAAAATCTCACTTTGATTTGCATTGTAGTCCATGCTCAGAATGCAGAATGAAGCCTTTGACTCTTTGGAGAAGTCTGTATTATAATAAAACAATTATTTTGTATATTTTATTCTTTCCTTTGGAGTTGCGAAGAAATGTGCTATTACGTTTCTAAGCAATTGGATTTAAAAAAAAAATGGTTTTCACCTTGAAGGTGCTAAAAAAGTAGTCATAGTTTACACTGAAGGAGAAACCAGAACCATATTTAAAGTCCAGAATGTCACTGAGAATGTCACTAAAGAGCTGCCAGAACACCCTAGCATCATGACAATGGGCAAACTTGGCTTGGATTTGTTTAACAATTGTTTGAATCTAGTTTCAGGATGTATGTCTGTCATGGGAGCTTGACGCAAGCCTCCATAATCATATTCAGTCTTTGAATCACTGAAAACGTCTTACAGTTCATTTTAATCTTTTTCCACAGGCTCCCAGAGGTCCGGATCTCAGACAACGGACCTTATGAATGCCATGTAGGAATCTATGACCGAGCGACACGGGAGAAGGTCGTCCTGGCATCAGGGAACGTCTTTCTTACGGTGATGTGTAAGTATAAATGCACTTCCAAAATGTTCCCTTCTGTATTTTGTCTCCATCAGGCTTGTGGAACAGCATGCACTAATTTGAAACCATCTTCAAACAAGAGGATGTAACTGTACAGTATATTCAGGATTAAGTGGACCATAATTTAGTGGACTTTTGGCATCATGTAGTTGACAGGAAAATGGCGGCGTTGCATCCAAAAGCTGACCCCCAATCTCTTTCGTTGTCCTTTAACTCGTCGCCGGAGGTTTTGAAGTGCTTTTGTTATTTGGAAGTCTGCCGTATTTTCTCTGTTAGAGCTTGGCAGGTTGGTCCAGAATGGGCTGATCATTAAGGCTAACTGTCTCCATGTGATAAGGACCTTTGAATGGGAGGTAGAGTAGCGTCTGTGTGTGTGTTTGTGTGTAATTCATAACACTTCACTTTGAACTTTCCCACTTGCTGCTTATATTCATGCTGTGCTACAAAGCATCATTTGGGAAAATCGGAGGCGATGAAAATGCAAAGATTACAAAGAGAGCTGATTTGCTTTTAATCGTTGTACGCATGTTCCCATCTCTTATTTATATTTTTGGTAAGACTTTATAAGAGCTTCCCTAACTTTCATAAATAAGGCATAAACAAACCTTATTAGAACATTATCTAATGCTTTGAAGATCGTAATTCTACAGTGAAATAGTTTAAAATGTAAAATAACTTTATTATATTCATATTTGAAGATAATCTGCTACAGCATGGTTTCCCAAATGGGGGTTCAGGAGTTGATGAGAAGCTAATAATTAATTATGTTGAATGTAAAATTAAGATAAATAAATGGGGCTGCATGAAAATTGCAAAATAGTTGCATGCTACTATCAAATCAAAGTCTGTAATTGAATTAAATAAAAGTATATATTAAAAGTATATATTATATATATTCTTTTTTTTTATTTTAAAGTACAATTGTAATTTCCAACAGTAATATATTTCTAATTACCGTTAAAACGATTTTATAATTCAAATAATATTATTATAATCATCATCAACATCAGAGAACATACAAATGTGTTGTTAAATTATTGAAATAGTAATTTAAAACTCATAGGGTTGGCCAGGCAGTAACGTAATGACAGCCGTCCTATCTGATGTCTTGGTTCATCCACTAGTCTGAGATGTAGCTTGGCATTAATAAGGAACCTCATTATTGTTAAAATTAACAAATAAGAAAGTGTGTGGTCCTCAGGCTGATAGTTCTATCCTGGAAAGCTGCTGAGCTCTCTGATAAGACAGACTGGAAGTCGGTGAAAAGCCCTAGAAGGGCTGATGTGAATAAATATACCCCTGAATAAAGAACGCCACTTCCAGCCCCTTGAGCTGGAGAACACAACCCAGTAAGAACGAATGACATGCTCGTCGGAAGCCTTGTCGATGGTAGAGTTGATATTAATGGGCTGCTCTTTATCAATACGAGATGTTTTGAAGAATCTAGCTTGTAATTGGTTAGGAATCGAAGGAAAGTGTGTGCGCCTCATCTAGCTGAAACTCGTAAATCCCTACACCTCTACAGGGGAAGAAGGAAAGCCTCTAACATTGTGGCTAATTGCCATCTAAGCTAAAACAGAATTATTCATAACCTATTAGTGTGGCTAGTTCACCGGGTGGAGGGGAGGAAAAAATCATGACGAGTGACAGAATGAAAATGAGTGAAAAAAGTTAATTAATAGGAAGCCTTGCGCAGGCAGTATTTTAATTTGCTAAAGGACGTCATAAATAAGAATGTCCGTTTTAATTAATTTTTGCCAAGAAATTCAATCATTTGCTTTTTAGGCCTAGAATTCAAAGTATTGGGGTCTCTGAGACTCGCCGTCATGCTAATTCAAAAGTCTGGGTTGACTCTACCATGAACTTCAACTTTAGAAATGGTTTATTTTGGGAGGCAGTGTGATCAAGAATTTGAATGCGGTATGAGACACATGAGCTTTGACACATAAGAATTCATTAAAGCCCAAAGTATGCTTCGGTTTTGCATATGTACACCGGTGCTTGACACATGCACGCTAAAAGTTTCATCCTTGTCCAGTGTCTGCACTTTTTCTCTCCAGTTATGACCGATAAAAAACATACTGTACTTGTTTAAACTAGAGTTTCAGGTATCTTTTAACCCCCTCACACAAGCGCTTGTCAATGCGGGCATCTGCAGTAGTTTGTTTTTGTTGTTGTTGTCATGTCTCTTTTATTTATTTTCAGCTGTGAAACAACGGCCTGGGCCAGTGTTGCCAACTTGTGGACTAACTCATTAGTGCAAAAGAAAATTAAAGCCGTGATTAGAAATGTTATAGGTACACCATGCTAATGATGAAAATTACATTACTGTAGTCAACATGTAAAAAACAAAGTATAATCTGGGTTTTATAAATCACTAATGACACCATTTATTTGCACGTGCTATATGCATTTTATTTGACAAATCATTTATTTTCATGAAGTTGTCCATGATCAACAGAAAATATACACTTTGCTTTCTATTGAAGACAATAGTGTTACATGAAGATTTGATAACTGAATAACATAATTTTGAGAATATGGCAAAATTAGCTTCATTTAAATAGAAATTGGCATTTTTGTATTGAAAAGAATGAGCGTGATTTCATTTAAATTCTTACAGCAATATGTCAGTGCATTTTGCAGCTGGTTAAACTGTTGTAGCGAATCAGCTCAAAGGGGGAATATGCATAATTAATCATAACTAGTTATAATTAATTATAAATATTTAGATCTGCTGTAAGTATTTACTTGACCTCTCAGGGTCAACTGTCTGTCAATTCTAAGAACGTTAATTTCCTGGTTAAGGGAAATAACTTTCTTACTGTACAATACTACACAGAGCATGTAGCAAAAATCTGCATGATTAGGGACAAATATAACAAATAGTTGTGTGTCTGATTGGTCCAAATGCTACACTGTTTTGCAGGCTGTTAGCAGATAAGCCATTGGTTTTGCAGGAAAATATTGTTTAGTGATTCGCCCCTGTGTGTATGTAGGAAGTCATTGGCAAAGGTCACAGGAAAGTGACACAACACATGTATGCAGCCGTACATAGCTGCTTGGTTTGATGGTATCTTTCTATATAACCATTTTCATGGCCTTTCTGTGATATACAAGGGAAATTAGCATTTCCCCTTTTAGTCAGTGTTGAAAATGTGCTCTGATCTCTCACCGCTGGTGTTTTTCCTGTCATTTGCCATCGATTGCCTTATCATCGACAAACAGAGATGTCCTCATCTCATTATAATGATGATGTTTGTGCTTGCTTATTTCATAATAAGTCTGGTCCACATATCTCCAACTGCATTTGCCAACACATCACAGGCTGACAGGCTCCCAATGTCAGCTTTTACTTGTGTATACTTCTTGCTATTTATTTATTTGAAATTGATGCATATAATTCCTTTCTAGAGGCTAAACAGTATGCTAAACTGCAGCACTTGAAGTAGCATTTAATACCGGAAGACATGACCTTAGACAAACCTGTGAAGTAAGTCAGCTGAGCAAGTAATTAGTTCAATTAAATGCTATATTCAGTAAAAGTAGTCCCGCTGGCTGTAAATGCTTAAAGTTGAAAAGGCTTAGCTGAATTAAGCCTAATTAATTTCTTTTGTCCACTACCACCTTTTAATTGTCATGAAGCAAATTTAATGAACCAAGCGTAATTGAGAAGAAGACAGTGAAGCCAAATGAAAGTGTTAGTAAAGTGTGCTCCAGGTTACATATTACGAAATACATGTGTAACTGGTGACATATTGCCAAAATCTTGGTTATACACTAGTGTTAAGTAATATTACCATCAGTGCACTGTAAAATATTGGACTGAAAAAAAGGATTTAACAGAACACATTTTTCAAAATGTCATCTTTTTGTATGCAGAAGTGAAAACTGTGAATTTACTAAGAATTTCAGCTAGTACTATTTATTTGTACATTTTGTCTGCATTTTACTTGAGGGTAAGTAAATGATGACAGAATTGTAGTTTTGGGATGAACTGTCCTCTCACATTTTTTGCTTTTAAACCCTCTGTCAATTTCTGGCTGCTTGGCTTCATTTATAAGTACGTTACTGGAAAAGTTAGCATCAGCAATGAGCACTGTTACTAGTAGGCAGAGTTTTATGTAAGAAACATGTAACATTTTCTATTGATCATGACAGCAGTTACTCATCAAATGATGAAGAAAAAGATCCACACTTTCTGTATTTTATGAGCCTACTCAGAACCGATGCTGTAGAAACTTTGCATAGTATGCTAAATTGCAGCGGCTTCTTTTATAATCTAGCTCTCTGGTCTGCAAGATGGAGAATGTGGCGTGCAGATTGTGTTCAGCACCAATTTTCTGGGTGTGTTTGCACTGTTACCTGATTTACATAATTATTTTAGTGAACCAGGCATTAAAACAGCACACCAGTGCATAAAAACAAACAACACTATCAATGTGTGCGCAACTCATTCTTAGTACATTTTTCCCCTAGGGCACAAAAGCAATCAAGGCTCAAGGATCGTGCCTTGCTAATTCAAGTCTTCTGGTTACCATTAAAGATTTTTAAACATGGCGATAGGCTACACTGCTAGCAAACAGGTCTTTAGGAGGGAAATTGAATGTACAAACTGATTTATCTTTTTAGTTCAGTTTAGTGAAAAATATAAAATATTCAAAGTGCCAAACCCATCTATATATGTCTACATTTTGTGTTCACATCACGTAACTGTGCGAATACTTTGTTTTAACCTTTACAGAGTGCAGGAAGGTAATTGAGAGGACATCCTTCACGAGACATGAGGGCCTTATATTTATATACACATTCAAAAAAGAGAAAACGAGAGAGCTGGAGGCAAAGAGAACGATGAGCCGTGGGGTGCTTGGGGAGCAATTACTCCTTCATCTCATAAACTGGTATTCACTTCAATTACGGTGCCCAACTTTAATCAAGCAGTGTGTATATATAGCCGTGCAGCTTTTATAAATGGAGGAATTAATGACACCTTGCTGCAGCACAAACATGAAGGAGTTTGGAGACTGTGTTTGGTGCGGGAGCAGCTGTGATGGAGGTGGGGGTGGTTGATGGATAGCTGTAGAGCGTCTGTGAGAGTTTATGCACGCACAGTGATCCTCATATGTTTGGGCCCAGACCAAGAGATCCAGGCCTTGTCCTGAGACCGTGGAAGGATGTCTGTGCCAAAAGGCCAGGATATTGCTCTTGAGGACAATGTATTCATAATATTCATCTCTAAACAGGCGTAATGTACGCAAGGTTACCATGGGGTTCCAGTCCTCTGTCTTCATCTGGCTTCTAAGTAAAACTCATCATTCTAAATCCATGTGCTTCAATGTTCCCCGTTTCCTTGAAAGGCCGCTGGGTCATCATTCGGACATTCCGGTTGGATCCTACCTTTTTCATCATATAATGAATGGTTTGAAAAGCATCTGAACAGGATGATAACATTTATAAAAGCTTAATTTTAGACATGATGTCTGACCTCCTGCCATTAGTTCTTTGATGGTGGAAAGATTTTTTTGCAGTTGTTTTGCTAGCTTAGCAGGAGTCTCATTGAAAAGAAATTGAGATGCTTTTGAAAGACCAATGAATTATTAAATCCGTCTGAGGGAGAACAAAAACAGGAGTGATAAGGGAAATTAAAAAAACATCATCTTTTCGTTGGATTTTCAAACTAACTCTTGCCTGTGCATTCTCTTAAATTAAACTAAAGATTTTGTGGCCTGTTTCCTTTCAAGTTTGAGGTCTTCAGAGGACACGTGTTTGGTGCCTTGTCAGTTCGAAGCCTCTGAAATAGTGAAGAGGTGAGATTTATTAATAATTTGTGCTGTTGCTACACTATGACCTGTCACCTTTCCCAGTCCACGTAGATCATTTGGCTTTTGTGTTGCTGAGAGAAAGCGTGAGGAGAACTGAGTGGTAGAAACATCAGCAGCGACCCCGAGGCCACATCACGAGTGTCCTTGCACCTGAGAATAGACAGTTAATATATCTTCACTCGCATACAGTACAAGTAGTTGATGATTTTGTAGAGAGCAAATGAAGATGTTGCAGACTTCAGCAATAACTGTATTATCTCTTGATTCTATTAGTTTCTGTGGAGTAGTTGTTTGTCAAATTTATGAAATAAAAGGAGTAAAATAAGAGGGCTTTTTAGAATTTTACATTGACTGAATGTGTTATTTTTTAGTTTTTTTAGATTTGTAATTGTTTAAATAATTTCCTATTTTTATATTTATATTACCTATCATCATTAACGTTCACTATCATCAAAACCTATAGTTATCCTATATTAAATGATAAACCACAGATTTTTTTATTTATCTGTATTGGTTAACATTAGGGCTGGACGATATGGCCAACATTTATATCACGGTATATTTCTTAATTTTGGTCGATACGATATAATTCCGATATCGATATGAACACTATTTATCTGAAATAGAAATCTTTTGTAACATTATAAATGCCTTTATCATCACTTTTGATCAATTTTAAGCATCCTTGCTAAATAAAGTTATTAATTTCTATAATTTCTTTCCCAAAAAATTGATAACAATTATACTGAATGGAATAGTGTATAATGTTACAAAAGCTTTTTATTTCAGATAAATGCTGATCTTTGGATCTTTCTATTCATCAAAGAATCCTGAAAAAAAAAATGTACTCAACTGTTTTAAATATTGATAATCAGCAAATCAGCATATTAGAATGATTTCTGAAGGATCATGTGACACTGAAGACTGGAGTAATGATGCTGAAAATTCAGCTTTGATCACAGGAATAAAGGTTTGATTGCTTGTGTCACATGAGAAAATAAATAATTTTGCCTTACTGATGCAGTAGCCTATTTAATGCGGGTGCGGTTCAGGTCGCGGTCTTTATGTCAAATGGGTCGGGTACATAATTAAATTGGTGCTGGCTGCTGTCGGATAACGGGTCGGATGTTCTGTTGTGTACTGCGGATGCAGATTTGCCAAACAGGACCCGTGCAGGACTCTGCTTTAAACTGCTTTGCGTCTCTCCGTCAGATAACCTCACGTGCATGATACGCCATTTATGGGTATTTCCCGGTATTTCCCTAAACCGACACGCATCAATTTATTTTGATTTATTTATTTTTTTTCAGTTTACGAAAATGTTTTTTGAAATATCAAAAATGTGTTTAAAAATCATATCACCGTTATTGAAAAAAATTATATCGCGATACATATTGATATTGAATTATTGTCCAGCCCTACTCACTAATAATATTGCGATACATATTGATATTGAATTATTGTCCAGCCCTAGTTAACATTGTTTATTTAGTTGTTTAAATGTTCTAATTTTTCTTTTTTATATATTTTTTATATATTACCATCATTTGATGCTTGCTTAAAATGTATGCATTCATTGTGACTAATTGAAAACTGCTCACTTCTGGTTAGGAAAAAATGTAAACGTGCTTTTGCAATTGAAGGCCAGAGGTATTAATTGACCTTTGACCGTCTGAGCGCATCAAGGGCAGAATGAACCTGGGGAGTGTTCAGTAGCCGTAATCCACCTGGCAGTATGGCTATATGAAGTGATGTCAAACCTTCTTTCTCTTTTAATTAGAAGATGATTCATTAACCCCCGATTACAGCACTATAGAGAATTGAATGCTGGATTTTTATGTAAAGGATAATGTACAGCCAAGTGTCAATTGATGTAAAATAACCCCAAAGAGGCTCAGGGTTTTTAATTACCCAGAAGGGGATTTTTATTACATTGAACCGGCTTGCTCCCTCTACTTTGGCTCCTTTATTCCAGGTTTGCATGTCAAATTAATGTGTTTACAGTGTTTTCATGCATTGTAGTAATTAGTGGTTGAAAACAACTAAAAATGTGCATGTTGTTAATTATAGAGCACTATAGAGGCGCATCTGTGCATTTTATGCCATGACTGTATTTCGTCCAGTGGACCGTAAACAGCAGACATTATGCAGATAGCAGCACTTACAACCAATCAAAGTGAAGTAAGGTTCCGCTATATGGGCTCTATTCTATGGGTTTTGTTTAAACCTGAATGCCTATCTAACATACAAGCAAACAATTAAAATCAAGTGCAAAATTTCATGACAAAGTATGGAAATCCTCCCCTCCACAAGCACAACAGCTTAATGAGCATTTATAGCACAAGCATTTATAAATGGGCCAGCAGGCCCTGAAGTGCTCGCAGATGTCGGAGCAATGTCGGTGGTCCCCATGTCATTTCATACCATGTATTCAAAGTGTTCACTTGACTTCTCACTTTAAGTATAGAGGAGCCAAAAGAATGACACACTGTGTTTGCTCTCCCATGCTGTGCTATTGTTTAGCAGATTACATTAGGAGTGAGTGTGCAATGCATGTAGAGGATCTGCTATTATTTTCCCTGCGTGAACTGAGAGCTGTTTATTAGAGTCTGGACGAATCCACTCCTGTGGATTGGTTGTTACTCAGAAAATGATGCCCAGCGTGGTCAAGGCATGTGACCAATAATGTGTACTTGGATTTGAGCAGAATAGGATTTTTGAAGGGGTCATTTCAATACTCTGTAACCCTGTGAGTCATCTAGGTAATATATGTTTTAGAAAATTACAGCTGCTGCCATCCACAGCAGGACGGGTACTTGAGATTTGTTTCAAAATATTAGTGACAGTTTCACACATTTCGAGAGCCTTCTCTGAAATGTGAACTTGAGGCCATCACTGCATGCAATTAAGCTAAAACTAGCCATTTATTTTTATAGACAAAGAAACTTAGTTGATCTGAAAAGCATTATTAACTAATTCAGTTATGGAAATGTGGTTTACTTGGGGCCCATGGCTCCTTTGAAAATGTCAAAATGTTTATTTGTTGTAGCCATTAAAGAAAATTAGCATTTGTCTGTATATATATATAATTTAATATTCAGTTTAATAAATGTGTTTTGGTTTTTCACACATTACAGCGTAACAGTGTAACAAATGAAAAAAAGTTACAGTCAAATTACTCTTCTGAGGTTCTCATTATTGAGTCATTTTCAAAACTTAATTTGAATCAGTGTCTGAACTGACTGACTCAATCATAAGTCATTTTCAGTCATGTTCCATTCCAAATGGACCATTGTTTTGCTTTTTGGGTAACTACAAAAGGATTCAATTAGCTAATGGATTAACCTGAATATTTCATTTTCTCCTGGCCTTTTGATTGATTGATTGATTGATTGATTTTCCCATTTCATACCTTTTACTGAGCCGGATAGCATATAATTAATCTATTTGCATTTTCAGTTAGTCATCAGTTGGCAAGTTGGCCTAACACTATAAATGGTAAATCTTGTTAGCACTTTTTTTTCCTTTTCAGATTTTTTCAGCATTATGTTTTAATTGATTAAGTATTGTGAAGTAACATTGAACAGTTACAGCATTAATAAATCTAGATTAATATTAATTTTGATTTAGGCTTATACATTTCACCCCAGTACCTCTGAACAACACCTACACTGAGTGATTCTGTCATTTCTGTTCAAAATGTTTGATTTTGCCATTGCCTTTCTAGGCCCTGTTAAAGGTAAACTAACTTTTTCCTCTTTCTTTGCCTGACTGCTGACTGCTTTGCCCCAATCCAAACTTTAAATTCAATGACAGTAAATTGAAATAATAAACATACCTTTAAACATTTTTTTCCTCTCTGTAGATCCTCAAAAGAAGGACTTGTGTCTCTTTGTAAGCTGTGTTATGGTGTTGAGCAAGTCAAGATCTCATAAGCTGTTTTAAAATTATGTTGTGTTGCAAACCCACAAATTACACATTATTATTTTTTTTTTATTTTACAAATTATATTTTTACTATTACAGTTATTCCCCAGCAGTGAATAAAGAAAAGAAAACTCAGCAAGGTGACATTAGGAGCTGAGCAAGGGTTCAAGTGTTCAGAGCAAACATTGTTTGGAGCCTGTGACCTTCAGCAAATTGAGAGATATTCATGAAAGCTTCTTAATAATCTCTGAAGTTTCATCTTCAAACACTGAGAAAAATTTGCCTTGACAAATAACCTTGGGTACGTATACCTAAGCCAGTGAGCACATGCGGGCACCTGAATATTTCATTTTCTCCTGGTCTGTGGATAAAATATAATTGAAATATATTAATTAATCTATCTATCTATCTACCTCCCTCCCTCTTTTACTGAGGCATATGGTATATAACTTACCTCTTTGTGTTTTCACTTAGCCATGAAGTTCTTTTTTCTCTCTCTTAGCAGATTGTTTCAGCACTCTGTTTGAAAGTTTGTATATTTTGGATAGTTCAGTATGTTTAGATAGTATTTTAGTATATACTGTA
>NW_015542345.1:1963817-1965742 GCF_001515605.1 Sinocyclocheilus anshuiensis
TATAAATAGTAATTTTGTAATGTGATTTTGTAATTATTAAAGTTTTTTCATTATTATTTGTAATAATTATATATGGCTTTATTTTTATTTCATTTTGAGTCATTTTAGAACTTCAACTTGAAAACTAATTTCATCTAGCTGCCAAGGCAACATTTCTAATTTTATGAATTTTTTCCCTAAATTTATTTATTTATTTCAGTTTTATTTCAATGAACAAAAACAATTTTTAATCAGTTAGTTTTTGTTAACAATAACAACACTGACCTACTTTCTTATGTGAAATACAAAAGAAGATATTTCGAAGAATACCTGCACTTTTTTCACCCATATAATAAAAGTATGCTGTTTTGGACCCTAGTGTCTTTCATTGTATGGACAAAAGCAGTTCTTCAAAATATCTTCTGTTGTGTTCCACAGAAGAAAGTAAGATGTCATACAGGAAAGTCTTACAGTAGTCTACATTAATAATCACCATGTTGTTATTTACAAAATCAAAAGAAAAAGAAAAAAAATCATTAGTTACCTAACATTTTTGTAAGTATCTTTGTTGACACAATCAACATTGCTTCCCTTTCAATTTTTTCATGTTTTTTTTTTTTTGTTGGTGAACTCACTTCTGCTGCACATAAACCCTCTTCTCCCCTCTCTCCTGTTGTGGTTAGAGGTTTCCATCTCGCAGCAGCTCACTTTGTACACCCCCATCTCCCAGCAGGCCATCATCACAGGCTGGGCTTCTCTCCCCACGTTGGCCTCTCCTGATGGAGGAAGAACATCACCTCCCAAGAGAGCTGCTGATTGAAGCAGATGATGAGCTGCAGAAATCCTATTCCCCCCTCTCCCACCGTGGTGACGCAAGTTATTGAAAATACTCCTCGTTCAAAGCTCTCTGTTGCTTTTCAACCTCCAAGACATATGCAGGCATTTATAATGCATAACATATAGCGAACAAGTCCATCCTTGATTCTGGCTATGTGTGTTGGAAGTGTATTATATGCGTGAGTGCTTTAGCTTAGCGTTTTGTTTCCCTTGAGTCTGCTCGCATGCATGAACTTGACACATAATGCGAAACACAAAAAAATAGACCCTGCCTAATCGGTGCCAAGTCTCGTCCCCAAAAGTTCCCACCACATCACAGCTCGACAAAGTCAGGATTGTGTCCCTCAAGGGAGCGCGTCACATTGGCGAATGTCACATGTCATATGCCAACCTTCCGTGGCTGCCGCTTGAAATTAATATGTGAGGCAGACATATTTTTGGAGTCTGTCCCAATGCATCTTTCACAGGGGCAGCTGTTGCCTGGCGGTGACACACACAAACATTCGCAAACACATGGCGATATGGGTTCAAGGACTCATAGATGCCGCCCATAGGCATGTAGCTAATGGATTTGTTTTCACTCTGCCAGCTTTCCCAAAGTTTGAATACAAATTAGAGAAGAGGAGCTGGAATTCACACTGGATTTGGCATACCTCCTCCCACAACTCCGTCAGGTTTGCTCCTGAACAACTCTGTCCCACCAGGCTGCTGTTTTTTAATTGACTAAATGGAAAAGCCATGTACCGTCTGGATGCTGAGGCAGTGGCTGGCAGCGTGTGGAGACACATTTATAATGAGCCTCCTTTAGAATGTATTATATATCCACTTGTTTTTTTTAAGCTTCACCTGTTGAAATGTAATTTCATGTCGCTCCATCTCGGACTCTCAATTTATGGAACAGTCAGGAAGTGTGATATGTTACATACCAGGCTTTCTGTAAAATTAAAACATACCACATCTACACGTGTTTCATTCCAGCTCAGACTAGATGTGAATTGTACTTGGTCTGACTTTAATTAAGCAATTAATCTTTAATTAATCTATCTATCTGTGTGTGTGTGTGTGTGTGTGTGTGTGTGTGTGTGTGTGTGTGTGTGTGTGTGTGTGTT
>NW_015542345.1:1965847-1967422 GCF_001515605.1 Sinocyclocheilus anshuiensis
GACCCACACAGAGTGACCATTACAAAAAAAAAAAAACATTGATCTGGCAACTATTTGCAACTAACTTCATATTAATAAATGATTCTGTCATTATTTACTCAACATCATGTCATTCCAAACCTTTTGAGTTTATTTTGTGCAACACAAAAGATATTTTGGAATTCCTTTGTATTTCACAGAAGAAAGAAACTCATACATTTGTAACATTAGGTTGAGGTTTTGATTCTTAGGTATCCATTTAAAAGAAAAGTTGTTTTGTTTTGTTTTGTTTTTTGCATAGGGGACAATTCGCTAAAAATGGCAACTTATACTCCAAAACGAAGACTTCATCATTTAGTTCCATTGAATGTGACTTTGCCCGAAAGCTCTGAGTCACTTCATCTAACCTATTGTGACTTGACGATTGTAAAATGGAAACGAGGTCTCCACCTGAGTTACAATTATAGCAGGACTATTTCTGCTGGAACATGGGAGGTTATCTCTGGACAGTTTCTGTGGTCTGCTCAACTGAAAAGACAAAGCACGGCGTCTGTTTAGCTCTGTGATTAATGCTCTGGAATCTGTGTCCTTATGGCGGAATTTGGATATGCATCTATACAGCCTGGTGTTATTTTAAGTCTCTGTGGAGGCTGATGGTGTTGTAAAAAGGTAGATGGTGATACATTATGCCCCCTTTTTTCCCTCTCTCTGGCAGGACTCAGAAAGTGCTTCATGAATTATTGTTGCCAAACCTGTTATCTATTCATGACAGGTAATTACTCAACAGAAATATGGCTACCTTAACACCATCTGCACTTTGTCAGAATCGCTCATTTCATATGTATGCCACATTAATTGATTGATAGTTTATAATATGGTCGAAGAGGATGGACAGTGATAACACACGATTCGTTTTACGCAATCGAGCTTTTTATCATTAACACGACCTTCTAACCATGTGCTTGCCTCCCATTTGTTATTTTGCATTGCTGAGTCTGAGGGCAAACTTGGATAGCGGCCTCAGCTACGCTTGGCTGTAAAAAAATAAACAAACAGCATAATGTGCACATCATCACCCTTTTAAATCAACTAAATGATACTTGGCACCTGCCAGAGTGCATCCTTTTAGTGGCGGGAGAACATGCGAACGAGTCGTGTCAGGAATGACATGGTGCAATTAGAGTGTCAGTGGGCTTTATGATGTTTGGCGACAAAGACGTTTCGGTCTCTGTCAAAGCTGGTGTATAGAGTTGTAAACGCATGTACGATATCCGTGTATGTGAATGGAATTATCTAGGACAACAATGGAAGTCTCTCGGTCAGCTTATAACCTAATGAATAGGAAACGCTGTTCTGCTGTCACGAGTCTATGGAGCGATCTCATTTATACCCGCTGTAGGACCAAATGTTAATGGCAGTAAACAGCTTGAGTGATAGCATTAAATAACCCTGAAGTGAGGCCCTCCAGCTAAAAGAGCTGTCGGCAAAAGCCTTTGGCAGTAAAAAACAAAGTTGCCTATGTCTGGATAATTTACTGCGAGAGATGCATGGCAGTCTGTCCCTGATTATTTATAAAGATTATTGCTGCTAAAACAA
>NW_015542345.1:1967465-1975031 GCF_001515605.1 Sinocyclocheilus anshuiensis
AATGTAGAAACAGTACTGTAAAGTTGCTTCAGAGTGTAGGGAGACTGATTTGATTGTCACTTGTAGTGCTTTATGGGATTTCTGTGGTAACAGTGACTTCTGTCATAGGTCTATAAAGATTTTGGGTCAAGGGGTTCTTGATTCAAAACTTTGAGAAACCTTTACAATTGATTTAGCTGAGACAGTCATCAAAACAGATCTTGTTATTGGTTGATCTGCTTTTAAACTTGAAACCTATTTACAATAGCAGGTCTGTTTTGAACCTTCACAGCCTCTTGAACGTGTGTTTGTTGAGTTTCCCTTGTTGTCTCTTAATATATGGAAATAAGTATGAATTATTCTTTTAATGTTCTATGCAAATGAGACATCACTGGAAGCCTGTTGACCTGCTGATGAATAGCTTCTTGCCATTTAATGAGTTACAAATAACTACACTTAGTAAATGTCAGCGTTTCAGCGTCTGCCCACCGAGTAGCAGGCTGGACTGTCTAATTATGGCTCATGTGATCATGTGTTGGCTGGACACTAAAGAAACCTGGGCTGCAGATATTTACAGTTTCAGGAGCCTAAAGTGGTCTTGAGATGCAGGGCCATATGTTTAGCAATATCTGGAGAGGGATACTTGTGCGTGCTGGGTCAGCTTGTGAAGTCTATTTGCTTCCATTGTTAATTCTGAATGACAAAATTAATCTCCTCCAGTTGCACCTCAGTTAATGATGTCATCATGGCAACATGACTGTCTTAAAGAGACAGTTCACCCAATAATTGAACTTTTCTCTGTGAAACAAATATTTTGGAGAACATTGTGGGCACTCTTTTCAACTATGAACGTAAATGAAGGAAAGGGTTACAAAAGCATCATGCAAGCATAATTAACCCTATAAAGCCTACTGTATCATATTTGATGGTTAAATTTATAAGACCTTTTGTGACTATTATTTCATAGGCCAGTCTTTAAAGGGGTTAAAGTGGTCCATATAACTCAAGTGCTGTTAAGTCGCCGGAAGCCATACAGTAGCTTTCAGTCTTAAGAATAGGCTGAAAGTTACATTCCAAATGAGCTGTTCTTTTAAATCTGAAATAGAAATTGATGTATGAATGGCTTATTTATAGATATCTTTGCATCTTGTGATATTCCGTAATAGGAGACAGCATTTCAACAAAGGTAATTATTAACTCATTCCTTTTAAAATGTATAGATGGCTGTATCATTGCTGAGTAATGAAAGACAGTATTAGAAGAAAAAAAAAGACTCATGTCCAGAGGCAACCTCTCAGATTCAATTTAGACTATTTGGCAATCCACTGCATTCAGAATATCCCATGTGGAATTTTTTTTTTCTCTCTCTCTATCTCTCTTTCCCCGACATTCTATGAAGCGGTCAAACAGATGATGTCGACAGACTCCTGAGCCTTGGACTAAGACATTTTTAATACAATCCCTGTGACTATGCCTAAATAGCTTGAGACACATAGGGAAATGAAACCTGTGAAGCTCTATGCTGATATATGCATGGTGTGGAGTTTCAAGTGGATGTAAACAATTGTTTTTTATAGCTTCAGTGCTGTTTTTTTTAACAAGCTTGGTAAACAACAATTTCCCCTCACAAATTCTTTATAGATACTACAATTATACTTTATAATAATCTGCAACACTTGGTACCTTGTATGAAAATTGCAACCAAAAAAAAAAAATTATAATCCAGAGCTGGCACAGAACATATTGCTTTAATTAGAAACCAGAAATCAAGTTTGGAATATCCATATTTATTCATTAAAACTTTGGAGCCGCAGAAAGAGGGAGAGGTCCTGCCCATCGGTGTGTTTATTAGAGGTTGGAATGGAGATGAAGTTGCTTTCAGTCCCCTTGCTGATAGCTTATTTGCAACATAACAGAGCAATCTTGTTGTTCCAAACACAAGCTCATACAACTGCATAATCAATTAGCAAAATTCCTAAACTCAAATTCATGAATAAATTAGCATTCGTATCAGTTTCTTCATAGTACACCGTCATTATAGGACTTGAATTTTAAAAAATGCGAAATAGGTACATTTAGACAACAGCACAGCTTGTTAGTACTGCATTGACTTCCACTGCAGCGGTGTTTCAAGCAGGCAAACAGTGGGAACCATGTGGCTGGTCTCAGTGGTTCTGGCAGAGACCGAGGTCCATGCTGCCAAAGACACCTGCGGGGACTCAAATCTGCACAGTATAGAGCTCTGATCACCTTCCCTCACATTGTTCAATACTCAAGAACCATGTTTCTCACACAGCGCTGGACAAACACTTCTCATGTGTCTTTAGTGCGTCATTAGTAATTATGACCCCTGCTATGTGCTGTTCCGTGGTACGAACTCAGGTCAGCTTTTCTATGAAAACAGGAACAATGAGGAAATAATGAGAGAAGGTGCCATGTGAATGTGCGACCAATTCTGAATGATTTATGTAAGGAATAATTAGTTTGTTGCCATTTTCAGTGTAATGGCTTACAATGTCTGTGCTGTATGTAGCCATATACACTGCATTTCAAACATGGTCGCAGTTAATAAATTTGTTCACACAAAAATGACAATTCTGCATTGTTTTATTCACCTTCATTTTGGTCCAAACTCTTTTATTTTATTTTATGTTTCTTTTTTTTATCTGATTTAATGGAAAGATATGATTTCAAAAATGATTTGTTAGGAATCAGGTATCATAACTCTCATTAACTCTAATGTGAATAACATATTAATATTTCAGTCAGTTCTGTACACAAAGCTATTGTATTGACCTTTTAGCATAATTGTTAAAATGTCCTCCTTCGAGTCAGTTGAATCAGAACAATCATGTTAAAGTGTGAGTACCAATTATGGTACATCAGGCTTTTGCGGAACATTTATTTGTACATCTCTTAAATAATCATTGTAAATAGTTTTATTCATGCTAATTTTGTTCCAAACGATTTTATTTATTTGTTTTTATTTTATTTTATTATTTATGTTTGTATTTTATTTGATTGCAGTGTCAGGAGCCTATTTTTATTTTTTATTTTATTTTTATCATTTTTAAACTATATTGCTTCTGAAGGTTTGGAATATAATGCATTATGTATTTATTTATTCAATCAAAAAATTCTATGTATGTAAAGCTGCCTACCTTGTCTATTCCTCCCAAAGAGTGATTTAAAATTCATTTATTTTTCATTTATAACTGAAGGTCAACTCCATTGTCCTTTGCTGATAAAATGCTGGACATTTTTTTCCCTTTAAATCAACATTGACCTTGCAGAGATTATTTCTTATACACACACTGCAGATACACCAACCTACAGACACTTGGCCGGTATTAATGCCAACTGGCACAGTCCCCATCAGTTGGGAAAAGGAACTTCTCAGTACGAGACATCTTGTCATGCTGAAGTTCATGATAAATTATTAAGTGCCTGCATGACAGCAAAGTTTAGATCAAGATAGAGCCATGTATTTCTGAGGAAGCGGTTAACTAGAGTTTATTAAATGAAAACATGTCTAAGCTGCAATTCTTTCAGGACTCAAAATGGAAATAATACAAAATTATATTTTCCATGGAGATAATGAAGCATTTTTAAGGGCCATTAAGATCTGTTGCATGATGATATTATTTTAAAGAAAATGAAGCATATTTTCCACACACATTACATATTTTGTAATAAATTTCTCAAATAATTACAACATTTAAAAGACACTTAACATTTAGTGATATTGGTGATTTAGCACTATCAGATGGGAACATAACTTGACCTGAATTATGCTGAATAATAACACTGTTGTCTTCTGTAGAGTTTTGACTGAATCAAATTCATTCATAATTAACACATTTTTTAACATTGACACTGTCATTGAACTGTATTGAATCAACATTGAACACACTCAAGTTGAATAGTGACACTACTGGCATCAGTAGGATTGTTTATAGCTGAACTGAACTTGTTTCATAATCAATGATCTTTACACAGTTATTGAACTGAACTGAATCAACATGGAACAGACTGGAGCTGAACAATGACAGAGTTGCTTTACCGCAGAATTTGCATTTGTCTCTTATTTTCATTGATTCTGAATTGAAAATAAATTGGCAAACAAAATACATCTCTTATACTTCACAAAATTGTGCCTTGCCAAGAAAATCCCATTTATAAACATACTTTTGAAAAACGGCTCTGAAAAATTGCACCCTGGGAAAAGGCTCTATTGGCAAGGCTTGTATTTGTTTTGTCATGCTGGCCCTGGAGTGGAAACGTTTAGCCTGTACTCCCCTGCTCTCGACTAGTAAAACTGGGTCTGTGCTCTGGGGAAAGCAAATGGAGCTTTCTGGTGAGTGGAAGCTTTCAGAAAAGCATCATTCTCCATCTGTCTAAATCCTGTGTGGGCCACACCAAGCCTCTTGGCGTGGAGCTCTGAAATATGGAAGTTCAGCTGTACCTCTAAAGCTTTGCTCGCAGGTTGACAGGTCGGGGGCTTGGAAGCGTCTGTCATCTGGTACGCGATGTCACTCCTCCGTACGGCCGCGAGGGGGTTTGCTCATATGGTGTGCGTTACTACAGGACAGTGCTGAGAATTGAATGATGAATCCTGGCTGCTGGGGCCAACTCTCTTTGGCCTCATATAAGTTTATGGTCCCATTTTTTCCCTGGTCAGTAAATCTGGTGATATAAAGAAGGTGTCTGGACCAGATCTTACAACCGTACTGATCAACCAATTTGAACTTCAGAGGAACTTTAAAGGAACCAGGGCTCTGTAAATTACCCAGCTGCCTCTAAGGGTTTGAGAGGCCAAATCAGTGCAGATTGTGTTGGGGGCCCCCTGTCAGATAAGCGCCGACTTTAGTGCTACGGGTGCCAGTCATGGCATTACAGAATCTGCGGCGGGCACTGGGTGCCCATCTGCTGCTCTCTTGCACTCTTTCAGCAAAAACCTTTTTCTTTGTCCCGGCGCTCCGTCGGTTTTCTTCTAAATCCGCTCTCATGTCCCACACGACTCCATTAAAGGTGCGTTCTGAGTCCAAGCCTGCTTTTAGCGGCCGGGGGCTTCAAAGACGACGGGAAAAGTGACAGTTAAAGCTGCCTATACCCATGACGCATCTTATTTCCTATCATTCGCGAGTCGCTATTGTGTGACCAAGCTTAAGTTGAAGAGGCGGGAAGACGAGAAACAAATCGACCCAGCTCAGAAAAGAAACTTGGAGGAAAGTTTAAGCAGAATTTTATCTGTTTAATGTGACATTTAAATAACAATAGCTGTGGGCCTTGAAGTTCAGTTAGCCGTCAGAGACTTTTGATGAGTCCCAAGTATCTATAGAAGTGGAGCTCGAACAAAAGAGCTGCACAGATGACAGCTTTCACCACAGGGTGATGTGTGAATGAAACCATACGGCGGCAAATGGACGAATGCGTCCAGAAGGGAGCGTGCCCGGGTTCGCATGGAAACCCACATCGCTTAATGGCATCGGTGTGATTAATGAGCTCTATAACTGGTGAACTTGTACAAAGTGACACCGGCATTTGGCACGGTCTGTCAGTCCCATCTCCCACCTGACAGACAAAGTGCATTTTGAAGCCCCTGCAACCTCGCGGAGCTGCAGAGCCCCGCTTTCAACGGCAGGCTGCTCCCTTTCTCCCCTAAGAGGAAGGATAGAGCAACCCCGATAAGAGCTGACAGCACAGTAATGACGAATGCAAATGAAAAGGGCGTGGGGTAAATGCAAATGCTAAAAGCACAATGGACAATGTGATTAAAAAGCGCTCTAGAGCCTTTTATCTCGTGGCGCTGTTCGTCCTGGGAACACTATTTCAAAGGGCTGACTCCGGTCTCAGAGCTTCTCTTCACTGCCTTTTCTTTCCCATAAAGGGATTCGAGCTTTGATAGGTTTTGTAGGCCTGCTGTCTCTCCCAAAGACGGCCCCCCGAGTCCGTGCTTTGGTGACATAGTGACAGGTGGCAGAGGAGCCTGCATTGATACAGGCTCAACAAAAGGGCGCGAAGGGACGCTCAAGTACGCATCAAGTGTGTCATTTGAGATTGGGCCATAGCTGGTGCTGCATAAAGGTGGTCGGTTGACATTCACAAGAGTTATTTCAATCTACAGTACTAATGCAGTTTGCATGCCTATCTTTGTTAAGCAAGATTTAAAAAATAATAAAAATCACTAGTAAATTCTATATTAACATATAATCCAAATAATTTAAATTTGATATTTCAGTGTCTTTATTAATTAATTTTGGTAGTAAATTCTTGGGGATAGTTCACAAACGTTGTGCTTCAAACATGCTCAGTGTTGTTAGAATGTGTCATCCACAAAGAAGTTATTTTAACATACTAACTTTGAATGTCTATGTTTGTTGAACTTGAATTTAATTTAAAATTAAATGACTTAAACTAAATTATTAATTTAAATAAAAAAGGAAACCATATTAAATATTTAAACTTTAATTTTTAATTTGAATTATTTTAATAATTTCTTTATTAACAAAATATTTTAATGTAGAATGAGAGTTTTTTATGATAATGGCATTTTTATGGTAATGAAAAATGACAGTTTTTTTTTTTATTATGAAAATTTTTGGAAGAAATTTGACAATTTTGTGCAGACAAAAATTTTGCTTAATTCTGATAATAAAACTAAACAAGAACACACATCCATACCTATCTCTGTCCTCTATTTTGTAATGGCTGTTAACTGTATATATATATGTATATATATATATATATATATATATATATTGCTAAAACTGCTCCAGAGTGTCCGTACTGTAGACACTGTCGACCTCCTCCATCCCCTCGGCAGCCAGACGTGGCGGAACGTCCGGCGCCAGGCCTTAACTCGATGAATCCTTGAGAACCCGTAAAAGGCTGGGTTCCATATGTAGAGGCCTAAGTGGTTCCCATATGTGTAAAGTCCACGGTATAGCCTCAGAGCCCGTGTTTCCCCGACAGACTTCTGCCATTCCAAGAGGGTTGTGCAGACAAAAATTTTGCTTAATTCTGATAATAAAACTAAACAAGAACACACATCCATACCTATCTCTGTCCTCTATTTTGTAATGGCTGTTAACTGTATATATATATGTATATATATATATATATATATACAAACGGGTAGAGGTGCTGAGAGGCCCCGGTTTAGTGTCGGCTTGCTAAAACTGCTCCAGAGTGTCCGTACTGTAAGCCCTGTCGAGCTCCTCCGTCCCCTCGGCAGCCAGACGTGGCGGAACATCCGGTGCCAGGCCTTCACTAGCTGAATCTGTGAGAACTGGTAGAGCGTTGGGTTTCATATGTAGAGGCCTAAGTGGTTCCCATATGTGTAAAGTCCACGGTATAGCCTCAGAGCCCGTGTTTCCCCGGTAGACTCCTGCGATTTCCAAGAGGGTTACAATCAACCAATTTTCCATATGCACCTAAACGGATGTTCATATGTGTATTTGCTTCCGAAACCTCCTTCGGGAAGGATGGGGCTTCCAACAGTGCTACGACAACAGTGAATGGTCTTCTTGTTGCAAGCCCCGGCCTACACCAAAAAGGGGCGCAGGTGGCTCGCACAGGGCACTG
>NW_015542345.1:1975600-1978184 GCF_001515605.1 Sinocyclocheilus anshuiensis
CCGCTGAGCAGCCGGGTCACCGGCTCGGCTCGGCTTCTCAGCGAAAACCTGGAATGCATTGCACCGGCTTCCTTTTTATGCTCACGCTGTGATCAGTGGGAGCTGGATGCAGTAATTGCATGCCAGTGTGCATTGGCTCATTTAGTCACACTCAAAGTAGATTGGTCTCTCGAAGCGAGATCCCAATTCGTCGGTCACGACGTGACGTCTCCGTTCCCTCCTTCAGGGAATGAGGGTTACATACGTAACCGAGATGTTCTTATACTGTGTGTGGTTACCTGCATGATCTACAACTGTTTTTTTGTTTTCTGATGGTTGTTCATGAGTACCTTGTTTGTTCTGAACAGTTAAAATGAGCACTGTTCTTAAAAAAAATCCTCCAGGTCCTGCAGATTCTTCAGTTTTCCAACTATTTTTTACATATTTGAACCCTTTCCAGCAGTGATTGTATGATTTTGAGATCCATCTTTTCACATTGAGGACAATTGAGGGGCTCAAACACAACTATTAAAAAAGGTTAAAAAAATTAACTGATGCTCCAGAAGGAAACACAATGCATTAAGAGCCGGTGGTGAAAACTTTTTGAATTTGAAGATCAAGGTAAATTGTACTGAATTTGTCATACGGAAAACATGGCATTTAGATGTATTTAAACAGTTTAATGTATCTCAGAGGGGACATGGATGCATTTAACCAGCAGTTACAGATTACAGCCTAATGTTTTGTTTTTAACATAAAACGTTGAATACTGATATTTGAAATAATTTAAAACATGAAAAAAATAGCCGAAATGTGAAATTAAAACCACCAGTAAGTGACAGCAAGTGACTGTTAATGAGTGAGTCATCGAGATTCAACTGATTCATTCAAACGACTGATTCATTCAGGAACAAAGCATTTGACTGTGTTAATGAGTGAATCACTGAATCAATTACAACAACACTTACCATATTATCGCAGACGATGCTGTGTATCGCACACCCCAGACTCGACTTGAGTGGAAAAAATGAATCATCCGCGGATGTGCGCGCACTTGTTTGGTTTGCAGATGAGCAAAGGTGTTTTTAGGAGTCTAACTTGCAAACGCCAGACCACTGATTCGTCAAACCTGCTTTCCTGCAGTCCGTGTTCTTCTGACTTCTGACTATTTTGTAGTAAATAACGAATATGCTTCGGGGAAATGTATCGGAGTAAAAGTATACATTTTAATTAGGAAATGAAGTGGAGTAAAAGTAAAAGTCGGCTGAAATATAAAAACTCAAGTAAAGTATAGATACTCCCAAAAAAATAGTACTGTAACGAAGTATTTTTACTTTTTACTACAAAATTGTATAATATGGATAGAATATCGGAGTAAAAGTATACATTTTAATTAAGAAATGTAGTGGAGTAAAAGTTGGCAGAAATATAAAAACTCAAGTAAAGTACAGATACTCCCAAAAAATACTTAAGTACTGTAACAAAGTATTATTACTTTGTTACAATACACCAATGCCAAAGGGCAGTACTAAATGGAAAAAAGTGATATTTCAACAAAATAGGGAAAATCCTATTTTCTTCATCCTGTTCAAAAGTTTTCACCCCCCTGTTCTTAATGCATCGTGTTTCCTTCTGGAGCATCAGTGAACCCCCAGCAAGGGGTACCCAAACTTTCGCATGCCACTGTATATAAAAATATTTCAGTTCCTTAAAAAGAAGACAACAGAAAAGGTATGATTTTCCTTTGATTAGAATTTAAAGACATTCACCTACATGTTACTGTAAGTGTGACTGTGAGGGATTGAGAGATGATAGCAGAGCTGACATTATCGAAAATGTCACCGACTTTGCAAAAAACAAACAAAAACACGTCTTGAGAGTCCAAAACCAAAAGCATTCACTGCGCGATGAAGCCTATTAGAATGCAGTTAGAATGCCCTTATAATTCAAGCAATGAAAGAAAAACATACCCATGTATGAGTTTTTGTTTTTAAATTCATAGCACAAGCTGTGTACTTTTCTGAACATCAGAACATGTGCGCGAGCACAAATTTGCTATTAATTTTAATACAACTGCATAGCAACACAGTGTTTCGTTCCTTGAATTAATCTGTTTTAAATGAATCGAGTGAGCATTCAACAGTCCATTCAGATGGTCTCACTTGTTTCATTTCTAATTGAATTTTATGTTTTTATATTCATTGCACAAGCAATGTACTTTTCTGAACATCAGTACATGTGCGCGAGCACAAATGTGCTATTAATTTTATACAACACAACCATTGCAGTGCATAGCAACATGGTGTTTCATTCCTTGAATTAATACGTTTCTGAACGAATCGAGTGAGCCAGTGATTCAACGGTCCATTCAGATGGACTCACTTATTCAAAGTCCCTCTTTGACTTGTTTCGTTTCTGACTGAATCAGCCAAAACCTTTTTAAAAATTAGACAAATTCTGCATATATATATATATATATACACACTAAACAACATTATAAACGCAACACTTTTGTTTTTGCCCCCATTTTTCATGAGCTGAACTCAAAGATCTAAGACTTTTTCTATGTACACAAAAGGCCTATTTCTCTCAAATATTGTTCACA
>NW_015542345.1:1978205-1978564 GCF_001515605.1 Sinocyclocheilus anshuiensis
ACTCCCCTGCTCTCGACTAGTAAAACTACTTAAAACTACTTAACAAACATAAAGAGGATCTTGCACACTTTTCATTCCACATATAACATGATTTTAAGTAAAAAAAAAAAAAACGCTATATACTTGCTGGGCCCTATTTTTGCATTTGCTGTGATTCGAGAAAAAAAAAAGTTTACATTTATCTTACTTACTTTTTTACTAGCATCTCCATATGTAATTTTTACATTGTGAATAAAATATAAATACAATTATTGGAGTATGTTTTATAGGAATACTATGTCTTTCTACTTCAGACTTTCATATTTAATTCAATGTGTTGCTTGTTTTTTTTATAGCCTATGTATTATATATATATATAT
>NW_015542345.1:1979073-1996393 GCF_001515605.1 Sinocyclocheilus anshuiensis
TTTTTACCCCCCCCCCTAAAAATTTGATTAGAAATGCATATTAAATTTAAGATTAGTTTACAAGCTAGTAAAACCAATGCCTTGGATGTTCAATTATCAAGTCCAGACTATGAACTATTCACAGTCACGACCTCTGTATCTCTGACAAGACAAAACAAAAAGTTCATACATCATTTTTTTTGTTTACATTGTCGAATTTCAGAGCCATCAAAATTATTATTTGTGTCTTACCTGATGATGGATACAAAGCAGCAGACTGGTTGTCTGCACAGTGTAGGATTTGATTGATATCATGAACCTTTGTGCACTGCAGTGGGACCTTTTTATAGTGTCAGTCAGGGCATCTGAGAAGGCAGTGCTCATTTGCTCATGTACAATATTTGTTTCTTCAGATGCACTTAGACTAGACCAGTAGACTAGTTTAAAGTCAGAGCAGAATCTTGCGGTCTCTCAGAGCAAGTCTCTATGTCTAGGCTGATACTGAATGAAAGTATCTGTTCTGCCTCATTTCAAAGTATGAACAGTTATGTCATTCAAGACTGTGAATATTGAATAATACATTGCTGCTCAGATTATCTTATGCTAGTGTTTACTTCACAGGGAGGATACATCAAATGATCTCTTGAGAATGAAGCCTTTTTATTTGCCATACCGTAGAGGAGTGTAGAAAAGACCTTGAATGTGTAAACCGTAGTTACAAGTTCTGCATTCATAAGAAGAACACAGCTAGACATATCCTTCTCCAGCACATAATCCCGCTGATATTCAACAGAGTAAAGATCTTCTTACGTAAAATTCCATTATTTTAAATTGACCTAATAGTATTACATCAGTAGCTTGGAAGTCACACAGCATAGAACAGCAATGCTAAATGCAAATAGTAAAATGCAACCATTTAATCATACATAGGGTAGAAAATTAAATAGGCTTATGATCTTTTGAAAGGGATATGGAAATGCTTCCTATACCTTTTGTGATGTGCGGCCAATCAAACTGCACCGTATTTAGGTGCAAATTAATCTGCTCATTGGTGCAAGCTATCATCCTTGAAAACCATAAAGGAAATATGATGCAAGGTGAAAGAAAATATGACTCAGACTGCGTTAAATACCATTTGAAATTAGGATAAACATGGTTTACACTGGCCGCAATGTTTTCTGTGCAATGAATTAATGGCTGCTGAGAGCATAAAACCATTGAAATCCATTAAAATCCATTGATTTAGAAACCAAGCATTAAAAAAAAAAAAGCCGATATTTATGGCATTTATACATATACATTTTTTTGTCATTCGTGCTGTATATTAAAGGTACTGCATAAAAAGGTAAGGTTTTTTCTTAAGGTTACATGCAGTTTAGTACTCACATTTCATCCCAAGTGGCTCATAATGCATTCATTTCATGGTGAGTCCCTCTGGAGTAACTTGGGGTGAAATGTTAATGGTGATACAAAAGGACTGTATTGTAACTGTCCAATTCCACAAACTCTGTCATTTACTATTAGACCTGAAGCACCTTCCCCCATATTTCTGAATGAGTATGATTTGTACCAGCTAAATCACAACCAAAGTTAGATAATATTAGGGATGCACCGATACCACTTTTTCCAGTACTCGCCCGATACCGATACTTTTATTTTTGGTACTTGCCGATACCGAGTACCGATACCAATATTTTATTGCATTTGTAAATTTTTTAAATATTGGGTACAGAAACCAAAAGAGTATGTATAATGTTAGTTGGTTAACTTCATTTATCAAATAGATACAGTCAAACCAAAATTTATTCAGACACCTTCAACATTTCTCACATTATCACAGTTTATTTGCTATAGTTTAGAAAATGGTAATAAAATACAACAAGAACTCAGAGTTAAACTGAGTCAGAACAAATTCAGCTTGGTATCGGTGCATCCCTAGATAATATGATTGCTTGTTGATAAGTGCTCTTTAACGCAGTTCATTGAATTAATCAGGAAGGTTTTTAATCAAATGCACCAGTGGTTTTGTGTGATTATCTGTCATTACCTTCATTTTACCCCTATTAAAACTGTTGATAAACAGCTTGATGAAGCCTAGTGAGAAACCGTTCTGTTGTTGTCTGAGTCAGATGTCTGAAGACCTCTACAAACACTGGTTGAATAGTCTCAGGATGCAAAACAGGACTCAACACAAAACAGGCATCTAGACAATCTATTAGGAAAGTTATGAGTAAACGACTTTCCTTGAAAAAGAGACGGTTTTGACCAGTGTCCCATGTGTTTTGACCGAGAACCCAATAGATCTTAGTAACAGATGTCAGAGGAAGGCCAGAGGGGATGTAGACCCCTCCTTCCCATGTCTCAAAGGGCCACTAAATGTTTTAATTACCAGGCCAGCGAGATGTGTCTACAGGGAGCTCTCTGCTAAATGTGAGCCCCTGTTCCTCAAGTAAAGAAGAAGAAAAATAAATAATGCTGTTATTTTTTAAAGAGAGCACAGTAATGGTGCTTCAGGCTATCGTACTGCAAAAGGAATATGGCTGCTCCCATTAGGATGAATGGTCTTACTGTGTGGCTTATGAGAGGAGGGAAATGGTTCACACACTTTTTCAAAGAGGGGAAAAGGGTTGGAAACATTTTTTGTATGCTCTCTTATAAGGAGATATGAAATTCTTTAAACCACTTAAGAGGGGTCCAGAGTCAAGCATCTTAAGAGTGGTTTCAAAACGTTCTTTCTAGAAGAGATTTTTTTAATTATTATTATTATTATTTATTTATCATGTTCAAGAATACTGAAGTTTTTGTTCATGGCTGCCTTAAAAAATAACAAACATCCATACAGTGTAGGAATTTTATTTATTATTTTTTTTTTTTTTACAATTTTTTTCACTACTGCGCAGACTCTGGCTCCAAATGGCGTAATTTTTGCAAGATGACAGCGGCCATACTGAGATGTTTTCTATAGTGGAAGGAAGTGGAGACACTTTGTCCATCTTTTTTTACAGTCTATTGTTCAAACAAATAGAGCAGTGATTTGATAGGATGGCAGTGTTTAAATTTTTCAAAATTTTCAAAACAGTTGTTTCTGCATATTAAAGGAATATTTTACCCAAAGTGATAATTTTGTAATCATTTACTCACCTTTATGTTGTTCCAAATCTGTACACTTTCGTTTGTGTAAGATGGTGTCGGTTAATGTTTTTATGCAATTACAATAACTGAGGACTGAAGCGTTCAGGCATTTGAAAGGACAACCATGCATCATAAGTAGTCCATATGTCTCTTGCACTATATTTCAGTTTGTCTAAATCCATATGACAGATTTGTGTGAAGAATATAGTTGCAATGTCTGATTCATGAATGAATTGTTCACTTGACTTCATCTGAATGATTGGTTCATGAATTGGACTGATTCGCTTCAAGAGCTCAACAGTGAGTCAGTGATCTGGAGCGTGTGCACTCAACAAAATTCCGGCGTTTCTGATTGGTTACAGCATTCATGAGCTCGGCAGTGTGTGATTGGTTATAATGCGCAATGCTGTAAAAACGAGTAACAATTTAGTTGCATTTTTGCACCCAAATTACAATGTGTGTTATGCCTTTAGCAAGTATTTAGCTAAACTGAACTAACCACTCTTTACACAAACATTGTTACAGCAGCTAAAAGCCCATTTCCTATGAAGTTACTGAAATATAATTAAACATTTATTTACAAATAATGAATAGTTTCCACTTTAGATTGGGTACAGCAAAAACATGAAGAGATGATTAATAAATAATTTATTACAATATGTAAATAGGGTGAATTCAGGTCATTTGGGACACTTTTTGCCATCGAGATGACTGCTCATAAAGGTACTAATGGTTAGTAAACGTTTGTAAACATTTACAAATGATGAATAGTTTCCACTTCAGATTGGGTACTGCAGAAAAACATTAACAAATAATGAATGATTTGTTAAGATGTGTAACAAACAAAGACCAAATATGTGACCTTTACAGACTGTGATTATAAGTTAGTGAATAATATGTTAACATGAATGTTTTGTGAAGTGCTTAAAATGACTAACAATTGTAAATGTAAAAAAGAGGATATGAACTGAAGTTTAAAGACATTTGTTAGCATTCAATAGTACAAATAAGCTTTTAATCATTGTATAATTTCTGTTAATATCATTTGTAGATTTTTGTTTTAAAGTGCATGATTGTATGAAGTAAGCATTATATAATATTTGTTAATGATTTATTTTATGAACAAAAAATTGCATGTGGTCGCAACAGCAGTGATTATTTTCCAACTTGATCATTTGAGAATAAAAACAACTCAGGTAAACTTTCGGTCTTGTTTTTACAAATATATCAGCTTTTTTAGCTTTTTCTTTGAGTATGACAATGAAACTTGACAAAGTAAAACCGATGGGGAAACAAGCTTTGTGTGAAGAAACTGACAAAATGGCCTTCTCTTCGAAAATAGTTTTTTTTTCCCTCAGTGCACAAAATTTAAAAAAACACTCAAGAACCTTGATAGTGTAATCAAATTGAGTGTGAAAAAGCTGTAATTCCATTGCATCGAGCAACATTCCTAATCCGTTAAAGGATTAAACAAGGTATTGTTGTGTGCCAAGCATGACAGTCATAGCATTTAATCGTTTCAAACATTCCATCAAGGATTATTCCAATGTCTTGGCTTTTTAGATTTCCCTACTGACAACATCCACAACAGCTTTGAGTTCTCTTAGAAACTCCAACGCAAAACAGTGGAGATAAGATGAGTCTCATGATAAACCCCCAGACTGCCTTTGTAATTTATCATGAATGTGTCATGGTATTATTTATTGATAATATCACACACATATAAATATATATATATATAAACGAAAAACGAAAAACTGCTCATTACTGTAAAATCAAGTAATTATTGAGTGAGTACATTTTTTCAAAAATGATGTTCCATTAAGAAACAAAACAAGTGACTGGATAAATTCAAAATTGCATACCACCATTCTGCTCTTACTATTTCCTCTATATATTTACATGGCAGAAATAGTCAAACTAATATTCTGATATGCTATTCTGAATTCAGCCACAGTCTTTATGTGTCACGGTGCGTGTGGAGAGATGAAGCGAGGACTCAAGTGCAGGATGAATGGTTCTTTCTTTTAATAATAAAATGAAACAAAAACAAACTAAAACAACCCAGAGGGGGCTGGGCACACCCGCTGAAGACTGTGATATTATGAGCGAGTCAATGAATCAGTTTGTTCAACGGATTTGTTCAATTAATCTGATTTGCTCAAAGGTGCAGAACGTTTTCATTTTGGAACTGTTTTCTTCAGTGGATCAAAAACAGACAACTAACTGGCAATATTGTGTCTAAAATGTAAATTTCTCCTTATTGTTTAAGTGTTGTTTAAAATGAATTCTAAAACTTCTTTGTTGTGTCTCTCAACTGTTACTCAAACATTATGAATGTCCAAAACGTTATGAACTCTAATAGAGGGAAACTCTATTAATGGCAATATGTCAAATAGACTAAAATGAGATTAGACATCAGAGCTGGAGAGAATTCATCAGAATTATTTTGCACAGTATAGGCTAAGCACACCTGTAATCATGTTATAATCAACTTCTCTATCTTTTTTGAGTCAAATCTCTGATAAATTGTGTGTTTGATTATCAGGTAGAATTTAGTGATGGTGTTAAGTAGAAATCTAGTCTGGCCAATTCAGAGGATACGGGCACTAGATTTTACAAACTGGCATTGTTTTGTATTGGTATGCTTGGCTCATTTTGTGAAGCAGTTGTGAGAACACATGGTTAATTAGCCTTGACTAGCCACTGCTATAAACAGAAACCATAGGGTCTCATCCATCAAGACCACTGTGAGCATTTAACAAACAGAACATTTAACATTCTCTTTTATGGCTCTGGGACGCTATCAATTCAGGGGCAACGCTCTGCGTCTCGGGTGTGCGTGCAGGTGCATATTATAGTCCCATCTGCAATATCAAGTGACAGCATATCATTCTCCAATTTAGGACAAGTCTCAGTTTCCCAGAGAGCTAATAGTGTTCGCTAAGGTTAATTTCCTTCCATACATCTGCCATCAATAAGCAATTAGGTGCTGAGGAAACAAAAGCTCTCAAACCTTGACACATTCCTCCATCCCTTTTGTTTTAATCAATTAATTTCAATTGCACATTTATTGGAGAGTAGCACATGGATTTAGACTTAAAGTGACACTTGGAAAAAAAACTTTATTACCCTTGGCGTCCTGATACGCCATCTTTTTTCTTCTTCTGCCTGCTTAGTATGCAAGCGTTATTGATCAAGTGATTCACAGCAGATGTTCTGAAGGGCTCTTTTTAAAAGAATAGTTCCCTCAAAAATGAAAACACTGTCAAACATGTATGACGAAGAACTCAAAAAAGCACCATAAAAGTATGATAAATTATATATTCCAAGTCTTATGAAGACATGCAATAGTTTTGTGTGAGAAACCAACCAAAAATTAAATTAAGTTGTAATTTACCGAATATCTCTTGCACATTCACAAACTAATGAGAAAAATTCCCTATTTGGTTCAACTCAATAGCTATGTTTCCATCACCCTATTTTAATGAGCATTTTGAAGTATCGCAAGAGAAACGAGTGATGGAAACGCCAAATTCTGAATAAAAATCCCTTAATTCACAAAAACGTTTTTACGCTCGCTTGAGGTGGTTTTTGATTTGAGGTGGCGAAAAAGGGTCAATGTGAATAATGGGAGATGGAAATGCATTTTGCAAATAAATTCCTCCAAGTGCATTAAAAAAGTAATGTGACTTTGCACTATGGGATGGCAAATCCTGACTAACCAGCGGACTGATCTCATTCCACAGCATCTGAAATGTTGTAATGGTCATTCAGAAATGCCCGAGCAAAGTCTGTCATCAAAGTATTTCTGTATTATTGCCTACCATAAATGTCTTACACGACTGCGTTCCCAAACAGCAGCATCCACCTCTGAAAGCAATGACTGCATTCATTGTGTTTCGTCTGCTCGCTCTGAGGCGCAAGTAATTTATTATATATGAAAATTATTATAGTCAGTAGCTTCTCCTACTTTTCTTAGTGATTTATAGTGTCAGTTTATCAGCAAGTGACTATTTTGTTGTCTTTGACTCGTTGGATGGAAACGGTGCTTGTTCGCAAATGCTTTATGCGATATTCCAATTTTGCGCATAAGTTAAATTCGCACCTTTGGATGGAAACCCGGCTAATGACTCGCTGATCTGGTGCCAGTGGTTTACAGCTCATTGGAAGGGGCAACTAACAGTGAATAACAAGGAAATTGTCAGTCTTTAATCTTCAAAACACTTGAAATATAGTGCAAGTCAAGTAGAGCACTTTGAATTTAATTGTATAATACTTTTATGGTGTTTTTGCATCCTTTTTGAAGCTCAAAAGCTAATTGCATGGAAAAAAGCGACCTTTCTTCCTTTTGTGTTCCACGGAAGAAAGTAAGTCATACGTGTTTGGAATGACATAAGGGTGAATAAAAACCATCATTTTTGGGTGAACTAACTCTCGAATGCTCTGCTGATATCACATGCCTTTTGTCCTCCTTTCAACATGCAAAAAGCTGAAGACAGGTCTAAACTAAGCAGAAGCAACATCCAATTTTCTCAGCAAGGTGTGAAAGGGAATTTGCAGGAAGTGTTTTATGTGATAATGCAGCTGCCTGAATAGTCAATGCCCACCTACGCTGGCGCGTTGACAGAGGATCATAAATCGCTCGGTGCTAGTAAAAAATGCAGATGTGATAAACCCCCACACCCCTTTTCATCCCTGAACAGCTGATAAAGTCAGCTCGTTCCAGCTGACAGGTAGGCTTAAATAAAGGCCATTCAAAATGGAGAACTGGGAAGGGCTTTGTTTTCAAGCCTTCCAGCCTCATATCCTTCCTACATTAAGCACCAGGAAGTCCGTCTTCGTCTGGCCCATGGATCCCCACAGGCGGTCAAGACATGCGCTTCTGCTTTTCCAATGTCATGTCACGCTCATATGGCTCCCCAGTGGAGCTTGGCAGGAGTTGGTTGATATTATATGCATAAAGCTTCCCACATCGTCTTAAACAACTTGGGTTTCACACACACAGCCTTTATGACGATGCTTTTTTATGTTTCAGATAGCTGCTGGAATGCCAAGCACTATAACAGCACCCCCAGGACCGCACATTTGCGATTCTGCATCGTAGGTGGTTGTATCTCATTTCACTGCGAGGGGTCAGAGTCTTCGCAGACTAAGAAATCCAGTGCTGAAACTCCCTGTGGCCCTGCCACGATCCTCTCATCTTCCAGACTTCCATTTCCTTCCTCTTTCGCCTTAAGAGTTCTCTGTATAATACTGCTTCTTTACTGGCCCATATGAGAAGTCGGGCTCTCATTGACAGAATAAAGGAATGCTGACATGCTCCAAAACCCCCAGCCATGCACCACTACATGTCCACTTGAAAGTGCATTGGTTATACACTGTATTTCAGAATATGTTTCAAAGACCAAAGAGTGTTAAAGCTAGCATGGAGATTTAGCATTCAAATGCTTAATAGGGAATAACTATGCATGTCATTACGAAGAAAATGCTGCTCAGATTGATGAACGTGGTAAAAGTGTCCCAGAATGTCTTATAGGTGTCCTTTTCTATTCCGCAGCTCCACCCAACAACATCTCAGTTGTGGCAGAGAACACACCAGCACCGTTCAGCCGCTACCAGGCCCAGAACCTTACTCTGGTCTGCACTGCCAAAGGAGGCAAACCAGCTCCATCGGTGAGTCCCAGCCAGTTTTATGTACAAACACATGCTGTTTATACTGTAAGTAGGCATCATTTCCAGTCATTACAGATGTCCCTAAGATTTTCTTCTTTTTTTTTGCCATGGTCAATTTTGTCCCCACTACTTTATGAAATAGCTCACAGCAGGGATGTGTCTAATACAGAGGAGGCATCTCCAATTGTCAAGCAGCAGTTTCTTTCATGCATGTTATAATGAGGGGAGTTCTGGCACTGGAATTTGTTATTTTTATTGTTTTGCTAGTTTTGCATCCATTACCCATACACCAAAATGCATGACAATGTGTCTCCACTCATAATGTGCAAAATATGTCAGATTTCTTGGAATGTTTCTTCAGTACTATTTTAGAAAGAGTGATTGCTCCTTCATATCACTTTGTCCTGGTAAATATCAAGTCATTGTGCTTTTACTTGTTCAATTGTGTGTTTTTGTTGTTGTTTTTTGGACAATTCCAGTCTTAATGACATTGTTTACATTTCACTTGACTTGTAAATGAGCAAATCCTCTATTACAGACTAAAGAGTATGTTTTTATCAAGACCAGTTCAGCATGAACCTACAAAAATCATGAATGCTCATGATGTTTATGGCAGATAAATAAGATATAAACCTTCTGTAAGCACCCAGGGTCAAATTATTAAGCACAAACAGACAAGTCTTAGTATGCATTTATGTTGCATTTAAATATTTAAGAGCCATCATCAACCGTGCACAATTCCTCAACTAATCACATGCTCCACTATTATTGTCATTGATCACATTGACTTTTTCATCAAAACAGAACAAGAAGACTTTTTTGTATGTATTTATTTCAAAATCTGTTATTTGTTGTTCCTGCATGTTTTATGGGCCAGTTGGAGTACTTTTTTAGTTCTTTTTATTTGTTTGTTCATTTTGATTCACTGTTTGTTCAGTGATTGTGTCTAGGGTAGAGTGTAAAGGCCTTGTAACTGTTTGATGTGAATATTTTCATTGAAGTCAGTGGGGTTTCTGCGGCACACCCACCTCAACCTCATGAACACCATCCACACAAGCTCCGCTTGAGTTCAGCCAGTGGTTTGTAAAAAATCCCTCCAGCCCATTAATCATGCTCTGTGGACGCAGCTTAATGTATTCCGGATCTATCTTGCCCCCATCTCCAGCAATTAAGGGCCCAGCGTGATAGGCATGTGGTGTGAAAATTATTTCCACCACCCCACCTGAAGAGTCACATTGCCGAGCAAAAGGCTGACCAGCTCTGGCCTCCATTAGCACACAACCCATGAGTGCAAGTCCCAAGGAGAGCTCACCCCACTGCTCCGCCCCTCATTACCAGCCAATCCACTGCCATTCATTCACACAAGACAGTCTCCGCTTCATCAGTGTAGGCTGCACGCTCCTCATCAAACTCCCAGGTAGACCCGCTAATGCAGACGAGCAACGGGAGCCCAGAAACAGCGCTTAAATTAGAGCTGAAAAGACCTTAGTCAAAGGTTCCTGGATGTCTGGGAGGCTGATGAGGCTCTTGCAATAATATTTTTCAAAGAAGTTTCAGATCTGGGCTGGTGGTTGAATGTGGCTTGATTTGTGTCATGCTCAATAGTCGGTTCTTTTGGTTGTGTGTAGTCAACTTATTCAGAGTTATAAAGGTTGATTCTCTCTCGCACTGTTTGAGAGTATTTCAATAGCCTGTGAATATATTTGGAAACAAATTTTTTTTTTACTTTTATTGTTAAAAAGTTCCAAAGTTGTTGGAATACAGTATGTTTATGTGTGTTTTTAACATAGCTGTAATTGAGATCTTCCTGATTGTTTTGTAAATTGTAAATCTATAAAAATGTATGGCATGTGCACAGTCAAAATAACACACTCAAAATAGAAAAGATTATTAATCATATTTTTTTTTTTATGTAAAAAAAATTAATAATAATTATGTAAACATTTATATTAAAAAGAATAAGAAGAATGATATACTGCAAAATATGTCTAAAAGATTAACTTTGTCAGCAGCCATTGATTGAGTGTTACACGATCCTTCAGAAATCATTCTAAAATGTTGATTTGCAGCTCAAGAAACCTTTGAATTATTATTATTATTATTATTATCGTCATAATCTTCTGTTGAAAACAGTTCTGCTTAATTTTTTGTGTAAATCATCTTATGGTTTTAAAAGATTTATTTGATGAATAGAAAGCAAAAGAAGCATTTATTTAAAATATAAATATTTTTTATCAATGTAAATGTATTTACTGTCAATTATGTGGAATTAAATTATTGATTTATTTAAAAGATGAAAAATAAAGACAGCTTAAAACATAATTCTGACCCCAAACTTTTGAACAGTAGTGTATGTATAAGTTTGCTTGCGTAAAATTGCATGAGAGAATTTTATTGTTTTTAACATTAATGTTCATAGTCAGTTGGGCTATGAAAATAAGATTATTATCATCTTTTTTACATTTATGTCCTCATCAAAACAAAAGCATTTGAAGGTTGTACCATACAGGATAGTACTTAATTAAGTTAATTAAGTATATAGTTTTTTGTGGTAATGAAGTATGTGGTTGAGAAATAGGGAAAGGGAGGAGTACTTTTATGCATTTTGATAAGACTAAAATTCATTCAGAATGTCTCGATGGGACTAGAGCTAGATGGGTAAAATGTTTTGCCAAATTATATTACATCTCATGTGGATTACTGCCTCTATTCTATGTTCAAACCTTAGAACTGCTTCAAAACAGTGTTTTGAAATTAATTGTATTCAGGAAATAATTTGGTATCTTTGGACCTGAACCTGTCCCATTAAGGGAGAACAATGATGTCAAAGTCACCTTGTAATACTGTAAACAAACATACACATACTAGAACACTTGGGACATTATTTGGTTATTTACTAGTGAAGTCTCCAGACACTTAGACCTAGATACTATTTTCAATCCAATACCAAACAATATTCTGATCTGGATAAAGACAAGGAGTGATGAAAATAACCTGGAATTTTTAAATAAATAAATAAATCAGGAAACCAAATATAAAATGCAATCTTAATGCTTTTACGAGAATGAGAAAGCTTACAGTAGTCACTAAACAATTTTTAAAACCAAACCAAAACGAATATTTCTCTTGTGTTGCAGGATATTTATTCACTTATTTGCCTCTTGCTTCACCAAGCCTACAAATAAAATAATGTTATTCTCAACAGATAGTGCTGTGCTCCAGGGCAGCAGCATTGGACTGCATTTCTCTTCTGCAACTTCAAATGCCTTTCTTCTTTACTGTCTTATGATTCATCTCATTTGGGCTTTTCTGGTGTCACTGCCTCATGGCTTTCTTCTATATCATCTGAAACATTCCCTATTTTCTTTTTCATGCGTTCACTCTCCTTTTTTTAACAATCTTTAGTAAGTCAAATCAATGCCATGGCTTTGCAGTTTAACACCCTCTTGAAATCAATTTAACAGCCACCGTGCATAGCTTGGGGTTCAAAACATTGTATCATTCCCACAGTGAGCTGTGCACCCGGCATGTTCATCATCTCGCTGCTTTTGGAAAAGGCTGTCTTTATTTTGTCACCGTTCAGCTCTTTTCAGACAATTTTGTCTTTCATCGGGCTGACAAAATTCTTCCGGCAGATTTGGATGTTGAATTTAAAGGGATAGTACACCCAAATATGAAATTCTATCATTATTTTCTCACTCTGGTGTTACTCCAAACCTGTTATATATAATCAATAAGATGTTAAGTTCCACAAATGACAAAAGGCAAAACTTAAGCAAGCCAATCAGTCTGATTTGAAAACTGGATGAGTTGCAACAATTTTCATCTCAGTGAATAACTTGTATTTCAGTCTTTTCCTCACACAGCTGTGCGGATTTTATTTATTTTTTTTTTTTTGATCATATGTTTTGATTACTGATGCAATTGTAGACTCAGTTTACTAAAAGTTATTTTTTACCTTTATTCTATTATATTAAGGTTTCTGATAATAGAGAGGTTAACGAGGTAAAATGAGTAGCATTCAACCAGCATGAGGCAATCTCACCCTTAGATAAAATATAACTGCTTTCTCTAGTCTAGGCCACTGATATGACTCATGTGAATGTACATCATTTTAATCGTATTTGTCCAAAATATTCTTTGTGCATTTTGTTTGGGAGTCACATGTCCGATGGGCCTCAAGGGAGGTTTCTTGTCTTTAAATAGCCTACCATGAAGAGCAGCATTCGAAAAACAGCAGTCCATCAACTGACAGCCCAGGCTAGTGTATCCTCTGCACAATCTGGGGCTGATTGAAAGAGAGCTAGATAATCATCCCCCATATTATCCGTCATTAAGTCCATTCGGCTCTCACTCCCGCATTGTAACAGCAGAAGTAAGGCCATCATCTCTTTGACACTCCATTGATTAAATATGACAATTTTAGGAAGTAGAAAAGGAACATCCACTATTGTCAAGTCTCTAAATGAGCTTTCCACTCAAAATAGAGCACTTGGCAATAAACTGTATGCTGGAGTTTTCATTAGCGTCCATTCACAGTCAAACCATTCTGCTGGCGGCGTGAAGCATTGTGCTCTGGCGAGCATGCGGAATTACATCGCTGTTTGTTTGCTGCACTCATTCAATTTCGCAGAGATGCGGGCGCACACGTGCTTTTTTGTGCACATCCATTGTGCAAAGCGTGTTGGAACACCGGTGATTCAAGACCTGAAACTGAGGGGGGGGGGGTTTCTTTCCTTTGTAATGTTGTACATCTAAGAACTGCCAAAAACACTTCAAGGGCACTGAACTACATGATATTTTGGCTTATTTCAGCACTTACTGTATTATTGTGCAATATATCTTGCTTGGATAGACTCTACATTGGCTGCTGTGTAATTACTCCCCTTACTAAGGCGTGAGACACGAGTGCTTGCGTTCATGCGGAACTATTTCGGGTTGCGTGGGAGTTAGACGTGTGACAGTCCGGCATCTGCCTAAAAAGGACTTTAGAAACTCTGCTTTTCCCCAGACAACAACCAATCAAGGACAGCCATCAACAGTGTGTCAAACATGTCTAATATCTAATTTGTATAGACGGAAATGAGCATTGTGACTACGGCTGTAGATACAAGGCAATTATTGAAGGCATATTAGAGAGAAATTAATATAAGGACAATTGATTATCCCCTGTGAAAAGAAACAATGGCCTTTTCCTGCTCATTGTGTGATAAGTCATTACCAGTAATAAGAAATGCTCTGCTGAAATGATTAATGGCGCTTACCGTAATGTAGTTATTATAACATACCAGTTGGACATTGTGGGACATGTTTAAGCAATTTTAAACAAAACTTAAGCGCATGTCGACTCACATTTCTTTAGAAAAATGTTGGTGAGAGCATACATGTTTGAGACTGTGTTAAAGTAAAAACTCAAGTATGCCATCCGCAAAACACAAAAACTGAATTATGTTCAAACAGGTCAAAATTCAGGGAGCTGTATTACAGTATGAATAATTGAAGATAGCGTGTTTGCAAAGAACAAGGCTGGGAATGAGTTGAGCATGTTGTGTGACCGTTACATTGGTGATTAGCATGGCTATGAATAGGAGTTCTGTACACTATTTGCAGAGGCAGACTACCTCTCTCTCAGATCTAACCCAGATTGTGGCAGAGGATTTATTTGGCACATAAACCAGAGATAAGGGACTCTAACATAACATTCATTAACCCAAGATAGAATTAATAGAAATATATATAGAGTTATATATATATATATATATATATATATATAGAGAGAGAGAGAATTGTATTTACTTTTGTATGATAAACCAAGGCTCACATTTTTTGTTAATTTTTTGTTAATTTGTATACTTTTATGCTTTGCAACATTTGGGTATAAGTGACATTTATTAACTTAAACATTTATTTAGCTAATCAGTAATGTTTTGCCGCATGTGTATGTGTGTGGTGTGTATACACACACACACACACACACACACACACAGACCTGTATTGCATATTTTTGTACCTGTATTGTACCTTATACCAGTATTGCATATTTTTGCAAATTACTATTGCAAATTTACTTTATAAAGTAAAAATAATTGACTTAAAAATACATCATTTTTCAAATTGCTTGGTTTCATTTAATTAGCATATTAGAATGATTTCTGAAGGACCATGTGACGCTGAAGACTGAAATGTCTTCTGGATGGCTGCTGAAAACTCAGCTTTGCCATCACAGGAATAAATTCAATTTTAAAATATATTAAAATAGAAAACAGTTGCAAGGTAATAACATTTCACACTAGTACTGTTTTCACCGTTTTCATTTTTTCTCTCTCTTCTTTTATTAGAGTGAAAATATTACTACTGCTCTGATCAGCAAGCAAAAGCCTTGGAGAAAAAAACAATTAGTGGGTAACAACTATCGTAGTTTACTATTTCACTGAATGTTTATCCAAAGCAACTTACTGTACATTTCTTACAGTGCCAGTCCCCCTGGGGGGTTTATGCAACCTCGATATAGTGTGTTTACATGGAAATGTGATAAACTGTGGCGTTGATGCTACAAAAGACAAAGACAGAAGCTATGCATGCTCAGAAAACTCCCTCATGCGGCTTTGTTTGACTAAGTAAAACCGAGGCTTATAGATCCCCCATTCATTGCGAGTGAACTAGCCTCTTTTCAGCCGTACCATGAGTTATTGCATTGTCCTTTCTAAATGGCTCTGTAGTCAAGGCATTGTTTTGTTATCTCACACAACCACTAATATTAGGCATTAACTGCTGTTTGGAGCCTTAGCTATTAGCATGAGGGTTCCACTATGCATCTGCTTTGTCTGCTCTTCCCTGTGGCTGCAGGCACAAATAGTGAGATAATGCAAGTAAAAGCCACAGTGTGGTATACGCTGTTAACCCCTCTCAGCAGCCAAGATAAAGTGTGTACTTTAAGAGCACATTAGCTGCAAAAACAGTCCTCACATGGAGGGAAATAGCGCTGTCCCTTACAAGCCTCTCTCGCTTCGTCGTTCTCTGAATTCTTGTGACATTGCTAGCAGGAAACAAGACTTCTCAGCTTAATTCACCCTTGTTACATTATGTTTATTTACCCAACAGAGTGCGGGGGCATTAATGTTGAGATCAAATCAAAGCCACACACACATACAGTAAAGAAAGGGCAAAAAAGGGCTACAGTGCAAGGAAAGGTCTTGTGTAATGCAATGAAATTTTGATCTTGTGCAAACAGAATTTAAAGTGTCCAAAGGCCCCAGAATGGACAAGCAGATTATATATTTCGGTAATTTCACAATTTACTTTGATTGCGGCAGATACTGACTACTGCATACTCATTCTTTGTAAAGTTTTCTCATGCCTTTTTATACCAAAATGATGCTGGTTTTCATGCTGGAAATGTGTAATCTGCAAAATTATTTCAGAACCAGCCTGTGTATCCAATTGACAGTCAATTGACAGAGTTTTGAGATTATATTTAAACATCCAAAGTTATTTGATTTAGCATCTTCATGCAGTCACTGTTTCTTTTGATGCATCAACAAGAAGTAGTCAAACTTTATTACAAATACATTTTTTAGCAATCAATTCACACATATTTGTAAATACAAATTGTAAATTAAATGTATTTTAAACTGACAAGGAAAATAAAGTAGCTGGAATAATAATAAAAAATATATATATTTGTATATGTATTAGTTTTATTGTTAATTTTATATTAAATTATTTCATATATGTTGTAAATTTTATTTTCATTTATTTTAAGACCAGCATATTTTAGGGGCTGTATGGATTCAGTTTCCTACGGAAGTTCTAAGAGGCCATGCATTATTATTATTTTTTTCTTTCGTTTTCTCGTGATCACGACTTAATTGTCTCGTGATCTCAAGACAACGATAATTGTTTTCTCGTGATGATGACTTAATTTTTTCAACATAGCAAAAGTTGTTTTCTCATGATCTCGACATAACACAAGTTGTTTTCTCGTTATCACGACTAATTTTCTCGTGATCTTGACATTTGATTTGTTTTGAAGTTTGATTTTTAAAACACAAAGCATCGTGAGTCTACTGTTGGTATAGTAACGCACGCAACCTTGATGGGGACATTCTAAAATGCTTAACGTGGCTTAATGCATTAATTGAGAGTGTTTTTAAAGACCAAACTCAGTATACACTGAGGATTTACAATTCATTGTACAGACAAGAAGACGAGCCCATAATAAGAACTCAATGCGTTTAATTACAAGTTAAGCATTTTCCTCCAATAAAAAACCATTATAAGGATAGCGTTTAATGTGGCTTAATGCATTTAGACAGTGTTTTAAAAAGACTCAGTAAACACATTATTAATAAAGCATTCTATGTACAGACAAGCAGTTGAGCCCATAATAAGAACGCAATGCGTTTAACGTGTTAAGCATTTTACCCATGTGATCATGAGAAAAAAACAAGAAGGAAAAAATAATAATGCATGGCCTCTTAGAAATTCCGTAGTGTCCATCCTACTTTTATTTAATTATTTCTTGGTTTATTTA